>NC_137511.1:9997500-10180000 GCF_041902795.1 Electrophorus electricus | reverse complement strand
TTGTGAAACCTTGTATAAGCACCTGCTTGCAGCTTTATTCCATTAAATCCCACAGTGCAAACATAATCTTAGAAACAGAAGTAACCCATAGAAAAAGAGCAGGATTATGTGCCAGAGAAGACTAACCACGGAATAAAATAATGCCTTTGTGATTCAGATGTCATGGCCATAGAGCGTGGCTAATAAAAGAAAGGAAAAAGAAGAAAATGCAAGTCTCCAAAGTATTTAATGAAATGAACGAAAACGAAAATGAAACAGAATATAAAAGTACACTAATGCAAACAAACAAGCCAAAACAATAATGACTGACATTAGTCATACAAACTAAACAGACAACATAGTTACAATAACCCCCATGTGGTGTGGCTACTAATATCCAACACACACCACCTGAGGAAGGTGTGAACAAATAAGACATAACGAGGTAACAAAGAAATAACACAAACATGTCCACGTGCACTGCCGCTCGTCAGTGGACGTCAGCAAGGAGGGGGCGGTACCGTGACATGGAACCTACCCATCCAGATTTGAAGTATATTTAAAAAAGGAGGAAATTACTACTTTTACTTTAATGAATAAGCAAGAGTATTGCTAAATACACGTCATCAGCGAGGGTGTGAGTACAGTTGGATAGTGAACTTTCAAGTAATTTTCCTTGACGTGAAGGATCGTGTGCTATCCAGGAGGGTGATCTTGCGTGTGGCTGGATGCTACATACTATAAGTGAGACTACAGTAATGGCTTCTTTCTTAGAGATGAGTAGGCTTGCTTCTTTTTGTAGAGGACTATAGACATGTCATGGAAGATCATGATGTTTGAGTTGTCCCTGTAGTGAAGCTACTGGTTTACAAGAGCCTGCAGCTTCTCATGTTCTGCTGAAGAGCACGGTGTACTTGCTCTGTTTCAAACAGTAGGTCTTGTTCTATGCCGAGGAGTTCAGGTTGCCACTTTTCTAGGAAGGAGACTGCATCTTTCCCCTCAGCTCCCTTAGGGAAACCAACCAGGCGTAGGTTCTTTCTAGTGATTTTCCAGATCGACAAATTTATCTCTCAGCACATTCAGTTCGTTCTCCATACGTCTTTTAATGTCCATGTTGTCTATGTGAAGATCCATGGCGTTCTCAAAATTTCTCTGACATTTTTTGACCTCACCCAGTTGTTGCCTTATTTCTTAGCAGTGGTTGAGAATCTTCTCCACAGATCTTTTTATTTCATTCATACGGCCATCAATCATGTCCTGAATTTGCTTGAAATCTCTTTCTGTCTGCCTGAAACCACACAGGTGGTGAGTCTGGGGCTGTTGCTAGTCTTAGCTTGGCTTCTTTGGAATATATTTATCCTCTTTTATGTTTTTTTTTAATGGCATCATAAAATATTGCATAAAAGTATTTTATAAAGCCAAAAAGTTAAAACTTATTTCTAGAGCTGTGGATGTGAAAACAGGATTTATCTGGAAGCTAGGCTTTTCACGTCATCTCTCATGCTTCCATAATCAAAATTGGGATGAATTAGGCTTGCCCGTAACTGTGATTTTGTGGCTAAAGGCTTGAGGTGATCTGATGTGACTACATGTGCCTTTTCCAGCAGTACGGCTGTTGTCAGCTTGGCCTGAAAACAATCTGATATTCAGTTTGTCAACATTCTATTAATCTATGAACAGCCCAAGAAGGCCGGGTTGAACCACAGGAAATAGGATGTGGGTCAGTAATGACCACGCTTTTATTTTATTTACCTTGGTTATAGGTGCCAAACTCCAAATAACCCTACAGATAGAAACCTCCTCTGCCATATCAAAGACCATTGTTAGAAGCAAGTGTCTTGTTCCTTGCTAATGTGATTTCTAGCATACGTTTGGTCCATTAGAAGTGTCGTTTAAAGGGTTTAGTTTGCCCCCCAGTGCAAGTCTCTCTCTGAGTTGCTGTATACTCCAGTAACTCGCCATCATCAGTATGCATCAGCGCCAGCGCCTCAGCATCCGCCTCCCACGCAGCCGCTGAATCTGCGCTTTCAGCCCTGCCACTGCGTATGTGCCACTTAGTGGAGATCTGCAGAGCAATTTTCCACCACTCAGGCCCTGACACACAGGACCACATACCCCACAATGCCCTGGACCAGGCGGACCAGGCAGACCAGTCGTTGTCTGCGCATTAGCTCTCTGGCACGTGTGTGGAAGAACAGCGATCTAGCATTAATCAGCACTGCCCGTACTCCCCATTACTCAGCACTGCCAGTACTCCCCATTACTCAGCACTGTCAGTACTCCCCATTACTCAGCACTGCCAATACTCTTCAGAACGGAAACAGTTTGGACTGCAGCAGTTATGACATTCGTTGCAAGAAATGGAGGATATGGTGGTCAGAAAAATGGGTATGTGTGTCCCCCATCCTCATGGAGGTCACATGCTGCTAAGAATTTCACATGACTCACTGCTGAGGTCATCTGCAGGTGCCAAGCCACATTGGAGCCTTGGGGAGCTCAAAAGCGGCTCAAACGCATGAGTAGTGTTCTAGTTTCCCTCCTTCTGTGAGTCTCTGCATACACACATTCAAAGCCAGACGCTCACACATACACAGAGGGGCCCAGAGTCACGATGATATTGTCATGTGAGTCACGTTGTCTTTGCACACTTGGCCCACGAGGCTTGTTTTTGGATAGGGAACCATGTATTTCTGTGCATGCCTCTGCGTGCAAAGTTGATTGAATTCTTTATTGTTCACTGCTATAACTACGAACAAAACCACATTTCTATGTCTAACAAAAGTCAAATGCCTCAAAAGTACTTTTTCATTGGATGTTACAAATATGATTGCTAGTAAAGGGGATCATGTTTTATGTCCCAGTTTAGCTGGGACTTCTGTTTGGCTCAGAATATCCACAGGCAATTATACAGTAATACCAAAGCATTATGCTCCTTCTGTCCAAGTTAATCCAGCATTATTACAATGTAGCAACATCGATCTCTGTCAGTGTCAGCTGTGATCATCTTACCTTAAACATCATCATCATCTTCAGTTACCTTCTCTTACTGGTGATAATCCAGGCTCAAACCCATGACTGAGTTTCTGCCCTGGTGTTTGTGTGAACCAGAATGCATGAGGCGCTTGTCTCTCTCCACACCTCTGGATTCACTGGTTGACACCAGCGGAGTGGTGACCAACCGTGTGGGGATGCTGGAGCATGCCACTTTTCTGGTCACACCCGAGATCTATGTCTTTGTCATGACTGCTGTTCTCAGTTCAGTGCTGTGCTCATGCAGTGCTCTTCAGTAACTGGCTTTTTCAGATCCCCAGCTCCATCATCATGCTCTCGCCAGCTTTCTGGAGCTGACTGGTAGCAATGCTGCATTTCTCACAGGCCCCTACAGCCCCTGCTCTTTTAATACAGAGAGTGGGGAAAAAGGTTACATTTTTATTAAACTGTGAATTGCCTTTGCGTATGAAAGGCATAAAGAGTCCTTTCACTGCTCAATATAAGGGAATTACTTAAATGACTACATTTTCCCCATTTCCCGTCATATTTTCAAAAATAAAGGTTCTTGCTTTTGCATGGGTGGTGTGACTTTTTTCATGTTGGGTCAAATCCTCAGCACTGCTAATGCAATGAATGCAGGAACATAAGCTCGGAAAGGTAGGCTTATGACGTGAAACATTTTTAAGGCAGGAAAAGGACAGTACGTCTGTGTGGAAGACGCAAGCCACAACGGCTGAGGTTTACGGAAAGGTGCTCACTCCAGACTCTTCTTGTCTTCCTCTCATCTGCCTCAACTTTACACCGTTTGTGCAGGGCTGTATTTCCATGGTGACTTGCCAAGATGCAGTAGAGACCCCCTCACCACAGATACACATGCATAAATACACATGCATAAATATACACACACATACACACACATGCACACACACTCCTGCTTGCTGTGCAAGTGTCACCTCACATTTCTGTCACTGGTAGATGGTAAGGATGATGAGATACAGCCTTATATATACTATTGGTTGCTTAGTTGTTTTTGACTAATATATATATATATATATATATATATATAATATAATGTAATGTATGTATACATATGTATATGTATATGTGTATGTGTGTGTGTATATATATATATATGTATATATATATATATGTATATATATATATAAAATCAACTAAGCAATCATTAGTATAAGGAATATTCTTATGTACATAAACATATTGGGCAAGAAACAGAAAATTTGTTTCTTTTCCCTTCTTTTACATGCATAAAAAAGGATGTGTATACATGTATAGAGCTTTAAAACAACAAGAATTGAGTGGCTGTCCAGTGTGGGTGGAGCTTAAGCCCTGCCTGGTCACACTGATTGAGCTGAAAGTTCTCAGTAGTGCTCTACTCCTGCTCCTTCATGCCTTTCCCTTATGCTTTGAGGTGTTGATCCCTGAGGCCGTATGGGGGCACTCTGATTTTCTGCGTGTCTACTTTTGTATACCCTCTCTGCAGAAGAAGGGGAATGATGTCACTTTTTTTTTTTTTTGGTCTGCCCTGAAGGAGCCAAATGGTCCAAGCAGTGATGTGTCTTGGATGGCAAGAAGTTTCTGCAAGTTTAATTCAGCTTGTCCTCCTCGCTGCGGAAGTGCTGATTGCATAATAACACTAATGCCATGTTAATACCATTCACCAGCTGCCGTTTAAGGCATGCCAGCTGATGTTTTTGTTTTTTTGGGGTTTTTTTTTTGCCCATTGGTTACATGCTATAATGAGAACAGCAAGTCTTATGCGCTGCAGTGAGAAAGGAGACGACTTCACTTGGGACTGAAGACATCGGAGATGAAGCAGAGTTAAAGAGAAAAAGGAAAGTTCTGCATGTGGCGTTCCACCCTGCAGGTGCTCCCATATATCCAACTCAAGCCCAGTGCAGAAGGAATGGGACTGAAACTCACACAGGCAGGAGGTCCCACCCACAGCCACGCCCATGCTTGCGCCTCCCTTGCGGGTCCATTCTGCCAGAGCATGGTGGGAGAAGAGAGCCCCACCTCTCTGCTGGCCCTCAGGCTTTCTCTCTCGCAGGGCTTCACCGGCTGTCCACGCTTTCCAAGCAGTGGATGACACGTTCTCTCAGCAGGCTACTGTGGGAAGGCTGGGGTGGCCAGCCTGAGTGCCGGGCTCGGCCCACGCCCGGACGAAGGGCGGCAGAGGAGCTGGCCGGCAGTGTGAGGAGGAACAGTAGTTGCAGGTAGAGTGATGCCAGGCAGGTCTTATCCTAAATCTTGAAAGACTGTTCCTCGATTTGAAACTGCAGACGGGCTTAATACTGGCCCTGTTGCCTAGTTGCTATGTTTCAGCTGATTACACTGACCCCAGAAAGAGAAAGTCATGTTCTGCTTCTCTCTCTCTCTCATTTCAGCATCTTATAGCTTGTAGTCAGGAACCAAAATGCTTTGTGACCGCGGTAGTGTGGCGATAATTAGGACGTCACTCTCATTGAGTTCAATTCATTGAGTTCAATTCCCTGACAATTCTCAGGCACGTGGACTTGGTACAATTTGGCATGCGCAAATTAAGGCGGAGGTAATTTTTGCCTCACCACATCTAGTAATTTCGTGCTTATTCGATTGCCTCAGTGAGACTAAGCTGGCTTGTGTTTCTCTCTTACCCCAAACCACTGCAGCTCTCATCATGCCTTTTCTTGTCTCCTGGAAACCGGTGATAGTTTCAGCATGGCCTTGAACAGTGGGCGTTTTCTCTTCAGAGGTTCAGCATGGCAGCATATGCTAGAGAAGGGAAACGCCCTGCTATTTTGAGGAATCCATTTAACTGCATAATTCGCGATTAGCAGACCCTGCAACTTGGCTCTATTTTAGCGCTCATCTAACTATAGAAGAACATTGCTCTAGGCAGATGAATTCGAACAGTGCATCTCCCGAGCCAGCTGAACAGCTGCCTGCCTGCAGTCCTTCTTCTTTCATTCACTGCAGCTCCTCCTGACGCCCAATGCAGCATGATGGTCTCAGTTCAAGGTCTGTGTAGGGTGCAAATGGACGTGATTCGCTTTGACTGTGTACTTCTGTCTTTTCTTTAGAACGGAACCTTTCTACAGACCCACCCAGACACCCAAATTAACAAGCTCTGTTATATCCTTATCTTTCATCAGAAGAACTTACTCTTTTATTCATGATCATTTTTATTTGTGTTTATTTGCCCTTAATGCAGCTGAGCAGAGCTACAATGGTTACTGTCAGTGCATGCTTTATTCATTGGTCCTCCCGCACCAACAAAATCACACTGGCCTCTGTGCGAATGCCAAGATGTCTCCACTGCCACTGAGCTTGGCAGCATGGTGCTGGAAAGAGTCAGCTCGAGGAACTGAACGAGGGTGGGAGGTGTGGCCTGGAGAGGCATGGCCTGTGGGAACGTGGGTAGACGGCAGAGGCTGGTGTGCGCTAGAGCGGATGTGCCGAGTGTTTACTCGCAGGCCGACCAGAGGCGTTTAGGCCTCCCCATTAGCCTGTGAGGGGCTGATTGATAACTCGACCGGTAATTAGACGGGCTGCTTGGTTGATGCTGGGTTAAAGAGGCAGCGGCACCACTCAATAAGGCTGACTGACAGAGTGGACCGTTAGACATGCTACCAGACCTGTGTGGTGAGGTAATGGCTGCAGCGTGGGGTTCAGATCGTTTGGCTACTGGGCCAGGCTGTGCTATCCATGCCCTGCCCACCACAGTGATGTCACCCAGCACAGCGTGCCTGATGAGTGCTGTGTGCTTTGCGCATGTCCCCTCTTTCCCTGTCTCTGCCAAGCAAGGAATAAAGAATGAGAGAGGTGGAGGGGCAGAAAAGAACTCATTTAGTGTGTAAAGGAGTGTGAGGAGAAATTATCGCTCTCTGTGATTTTTAAATTTTTTTTTTAAACTAAAAATTGCTTCCAAACAGATTTGACCTAGTTTTAGTTTAATTTAGGATAGAGAGCCACTGACTTAAAGTATTTTTCTTTCTCTCTGTACAGGCTGGGTGAAGCATGGAGGGCTGGACTACATGACTCTGCTGTGAGGACAAGTGAATAAGAGGGCCCTGGCTTGGCTGCTGAAGGACACACCTGAAGCCACACACATATATACACACACACACACACACACACACACACACACACACACACACACACACACACACACACACACACACACACACAGACAGAGCCATAAAGACATTGCCTCCACAAGCACCTGGCATTAAACTCCCCACTCACTGCAGTTTACCTGTTCATCTTCTCAGGTGTGGGAAGCGTGTTTAGGGAGATAGCTAGCTGGCTAGCTGTGACCATCAGGCATTTGTGGGGAGAAAAGGTTCGTTAATGACCTCACCCTAAAGAGAGAGAGAGAGAACATAGCTGCCCGTTGCGCACCTGTTACCACACTTCCACTCTAATTTTTCTTTGTCCTCTGGCGGTAAGGAGGAAACCTTGCTGCAGACACATCTGCAGCAAACCCGCACTGATCGCCCTCACATGGGAGTGACATAGGAGCCATTCCAGCACAGACGCCACTGCCTTTACTTACTCACGCACACCCTGCGTGCCCTCCCACGCCCGCGCCCACTCACGGCTTTGCCCCACAGACCACTCACCATGCCCTCTCCCTCCCGCGCGCCCGGCTGGGGTAGGCAACGGCCCTGGTGCTGACGGGTGGAGCGGGAGGAGCCGAGTGGCACCCATGTCGTGGAAGCGGAACTACTTTGCTTCGGGCGGCGGCGGCGGCCTGCAGGAGATGTCCACGCCGCGCACCATGACCTCCATCGCTCCCAGCAAGGGCCTGAGCAACGAGCCGGGCCAGAACAGCTGCTTCCTGAACAGTGCGCTGCAGGTAGGGCACCGCTCCCCCGAGACAAACTTTCAGACAGGCCGGGCTCCACGGTCAGCTCACTAGATGCCCAGTTAAGGGGAAAAAAAGTGTTGTTAGGCTGTAGATGTGGAAAACAATATTGACTTTTGCAAGGAACTTATTGTTCTGATGCAAAGTGTAAGTGTGCAACTTCTCACTCTCTTTCTCTCTGATTCTGCTCCTAGTCCATGTTTAGCTTTAACAGGGTCTTTCCTATAGGTTGTACCTACTTACACCGTTCTTTCTCTAGCCTAAAAGTCTGTCTAGCCAGAAATAAAAGATTCTTCTCTGCTACCTAACTCTCTCTGCACGCCCAGAGAACAGGACCACAGCCCAGCCTAACTGCAGGAGCACATGTGTAGGACAGAGAATAACAGAGAGAGACACACAAATACGGATAGAGGTAGAACATGGTGAGGCAAGGGGAAACTGCTGCTGTGAATGTTTGACGCTCTACACTTGAAAGAAATCTTGTATGGAAAGATGAACTGCAACCATGTGTAAATGTTCCCATGTGTTTATAGACGAGCTGCAACCGCTGTAAAAATATTATATTATGTAATTAATATTATGTGGCACCACCAGGTCAGAAATGAAATGGCTATTCATTTAAGTTTCATGCTCCACAAAGTCAAAGTTAGTGTTTTACAGAGGGCACTGTATTTCCAGATATGAGAAATTGCACAATAACAGAGATTGCGGGAGCAATCAGCAGCATGTTTGAGCGTCGGTTTCCCTTATAGGTGTGTGATGTAGGACATGCTGTCCATTCGGGCTGAAACGCAGGCATGCAGAGTGAGGAAGAGGAGTGGGAGGGGGTGGGAATGACACGCCCAGCGATGCTTTTGTTTCTGCCTTCTTTAAACAGGCCAGGTGTGGGAGCAAAGGTCTGGTCCTCATCCCACAAAAGGAGGTATTAATAGATTATTGGAAATAAAAGTGGATTATAATTACCATACTAAACCTTCGGGATGCTGGATGCCGGATTGAGGTTGAACAAAAATGGGATTTTGGTGGCCTTTTTGCTGCACTGCAGTGCACTGAACAGCTCAACACTTGGCTGTGTGTCTGTGTGTGTGCATTTTCCAACCTATTTTCTCTTGAACTTATAAGCATCTTTTCTAAGTTCTCTATTATCCTTTATATCCCTTCTAGTAGACTCAGCGTTACAGGTGTTTTGTGCAAATGTTTATAAAACAACACTTGATTCAACAGTTCTGCTAATTTTCACTAGATCTCCCTTGACTTAACTAACGATGTCTGCTGTTGTGGTGCATGGTCAGAACAAACACTTGTAGACCCTATGGCCCTGGAGCAGTTGAGCTGGCCTCCTGTGCTTTAGAAACCACCATAAGACCATAAAACGTGGTACTGTTGCTCGGGGACATTTATAGACCTGCGCTATTTGTGCCCTATCTCCATCCTGCAGGAAGCCAGCCAGAAAAAGCCCTCAAGAACGCTTGCAGAGATTTAAGAGTTTAAGCCTCCAAGTTGAGTTCTACAGTACATTTCCCATGCCTTTACTCACCCTCATCTCATACCATCAAGTGCCACCAAAGTGCTAAATTTAGCAAGAATTTTTTTTCTTTTTTATATGTGGATGGGCTTCGGTGTGCAATTCAAGCCTGTCTCCATGCTTTACTGCTCTACTTCACCTCCCTGCTTCACCTCCCTGTTTATCCTCCCTGCTTAACCTCCCTGTTTATCCTCCCAGCTACACCTCCATGCTGTACCTCCCCGCTTCTCCTCCCTGCTACACCTCCCTGCTTAACCTCTGTGCTTCACCTCCCTGTTTATCCTCCCTGTTTAACCTCCCTGCTAACACCTTCCCGCTAGACCTTCCTGCTACACCTCCCTGCTTCACATTCCTGCTAGACCTTCCTGCTACACCTCCCTGCTTCACATTCCTGCTACACCTACCTGCTACACCTCCCTGCTTAACCTCCGTGCTTCACCTCCCGGCTACACCTCCCTGCTTAACCTCTATGCCTCAACCTCATGCTTCACCACTGTGCTTCACCTCCATGAAGAACGTTAACGCTGCAATCATAATGAATTTGAGTTGCAAGTACTATTTGTGGATTGCTTGAAAACAGCTAACCGTTTATCAAAACTTGCCGTCAGCTTGTTTTAAATAATAGATGGGTGTCATTACACAACATATGTTTAGCCTGAATCAAACTCCACCACCAGCTATGGTGTTTTTTGCTTTAAAAAAAAAAAAAAAAAAAAAAAAAAATTTTGATCGCCAATTAGTGGTGTTGGACATTGTGTTGCTCGTTTCTTTGCTCTGGCTGCGCAGCTGCTGCAGGCTGTGCCATGAGGCTCCTCATTAGCAGGAGAGCATTAAGCCTGTGTGCACATTAAGCCTTAGCACGGCTCATTTAACTGCGCGGCCCGCGTCCTTGACTGAAGCCCGGGTGAGAATGCCCGCGGTCGCTGTGACGGGCTGCTGCCGGCTGGCTGCCAGAGCAGATCATACAACTCCACTGCCCTCGTTAATCTCCTACCTCCATTGGCCAGCTTGAACAAATCCAGCTTTTATGATGATTGCAGCAGTTAAAAGGCCATTTTTCACATGTCTGCTCCGACACCAGAAGCTTATATAACCACCTGGGAAATACCTGGAAATTGGAGAGGTAGAAATACCTGGAAAGAAATATATTAGTGTTCCTGTGACAGAAATACCTGGAAAGAGTAGGTGGAAAACATAACAACTGAGAGGTGATGATATTTACTTAAAAATATTGTCAAAGTTACTGATTAGCTCATTCTGTATTCTTAACTTAAACTCAAAAAATAACTAATCTGTTGTTGGTCTTTCTTTTTTATTTTCTTCTTACTTTATTATTTTCATCATAGCTGTAAAAATAAAATCATTGTCAAACATAGAATGAGAGAGATTTTTTAAGTCGGACCATAAATGAAAGGTTTTCATGTTTAGAAAGTGACATAAATAATTAGACTGTTAAAAATTATAAAAAGAATCCTTTGATCATTTTTGATCAGCTTTAATTGGGAAGGACACCAGGAGTGCATCATGCCACCCATGGAGAAGGGAAATGTAATGTTGCCTCAAAGATAAAATAAAATAAAATAATTACGGTAATTTATGTATAGTATGTAAGTAGCATGATATAATAAGAATTATACTTGGTCAAAAAAAACATTCAGGAAATTTTAAAGCTATTAAAAAATATTTTAAGAGTGACACGTCTTGTATTCTGATTTCTAAAGCTTTCCTCGATTGCTTTACTGTTAAAGGACTGACATGTTGAATTCCAAAGAATTCTCTTTTTTCAAAACAAATGAGCTGCAACATATTTGAGTACATGAATAGTTTCAAATTCATGTTTAATTTTGCTCCCCTTGGCATCATCATGTAGTGTGTATTTAACTGGCTGATGTTCACATAAGCTTGCTAAGCCAAATTGCTTATTTTAGATGATTACTGCCTATGCCGATGGTGGCCAGGGTTCTGAGAGATGAAGAACAGCCAGGGCTGTAGGCACTTCCCTTCATCTCGTCTGGAGTGTGTGCACATCTGGCCATTTGTGTGAATCTCGCATAACAATATCAAGAAAGCCATGGGGGCAGCTGTGAAAAAACAGTCGCAACACTTTATCAGCACAAAGCAGAAATGAGCATGGCTTAGTAACACGGCCTCCAGACAGGAGAGGATGCAGCTCTTTTCAAACGGCGGCTTCTATTTGGGGACTAATTGTCTCACGAGCAGTGTGTCGGTGGGAAGCAGCAGCAAGGGGCTGGCGCTGGATCGGAGAGCTCGATGCCCCGGTTTGCTTCCTGAGCTGTCCGAGGAGGGCTGGAAATGAGGCGAGCATGGCCCCAGCGTTAGCAGCTTGTGTTCCTGGACTAGGGAGTGTAGCTGAATTCTGTGAAGCAAGGCTCCCGTGGGCCAGTTCAGCTGCCGGCCATGTACTGCTGCTTACCCGTATACGTGAGCTCCTATTCTAGACTTGACAGGGATGACATGATGAACCCATTCAGTATCTAAAGTGAAGTAGTGATGAAGCGGCAAGAATATAAGTGGAAACATATAAGTGGTTTTGGATGTCTAGAGGAAAGTTAAGCCTCCAAAGAACTCTGCTAGTGTATAGTGTTTTTAGCAACTCCTAAGTTCTGCTAGCGTAGAGCTTTTTTTTTTTTAAAAAAAAACATTGACCTTGTGAAATGTTTTCTGTGTGTTGAAGAGCTAATGGTGTTTTATACATCTGCAGATACTGCCTTAGCCTGCAGATTGTTTGCTCAGGCCTGCAGGAGGAAGGCTGGACCCGGTCTCTCTTGCATCCCCCTGCGGTGATGCCCTGTGCTTACCCACCCGTACCCAGCAGCCCCACAACCACACCCACCTGCTGTACTTTCCTTAAAGTCCACGCCCTCTCGGGTTTACCTCCTTGCAACCCCATGTACATGCCACAGACTGCCAGGCCAAAGCCCACACCTGTCTCACACGCACATCTGTGCACTGACCCTGATTGAGAAGTCTCTTGGTCCTGGTCGGTCGCCTGGCACCTCCTGTTAGCGCTGACGGTGGCCCACGCAGTCTGGGTGATTGTGCTGAGACCCCTCTTCAGAGGCTGCAGGCTGTTCCCGCCTGACAGCATGTGAAATATCTGCCGTGTCATACGGGGATGATTTATTCAAACTGAAAAGTGCTGTTGTCAAGGGAGATCTTTGGTGAGTCGGAGAGAACAGAAAGAGTGGCAGAGTTTGATGAGCTCATCCAACACGAATGAAGATGTGCAACAAGGGGCAAGATGAAAGGGCGCAAGCGACAAAGAGGAAAGCCAGGCGTCCACGACGCTGTCCTTATCATAATATCAAACCTGTTGGAAAACGCACTGTGCTGAAAGGCTTAACTGGCTGTTTTGATGTTTTTGTGATAGTTCACTAGGGGTTTGCTTTCCACTTCCTCAGATATAAGCATGAATTGAAAGCTTTTCTCAGATACTCTTCTGCTTGGAGAGAGAGGGGGAGAGAGTGGTAGAGAGGGAGAGAGAGTGGTAGAGAGAGAGAGGAAGCGCCAGAGAGAGAGAGAGAGTGGTAGAGAGAGAGAGGGAGCGCGAGAGAGAGAGTGGTAGAGGGAGAGAGAGAGGGGGAGAGAGTGGTAGAGAGAGAGGGAGCGTGAGAGAGAGAGAGTGGTAGAGAGAGAGAGAGGGAGAGAGAGAGGGGGAGAGTGGTAGAGAGAGAGAGAGAGGGAGAGAGAGAGGGGGAGAGTGGTAGAGAGAGAGGGAGCACGAGAGAGAGTGGTAGAGAGAGAGAGAGGTAGAGGGAGAGGGAGAGAGAGAGACAGAGAGGGAGCGAGAGCAGAGGAGAGAGAGTGGTAGAAAGAGAGCGAGAGGGAGCATGCGCAGGGGAGGAAGAGCGGGGGTAGAGGGGGAGAGGGAGGAGGAGAGAATGAGAGCGAGAGCGGGGGAGAGAGAGAGAGAGAGAGAGCTGAGTGTGAGGGAGGGAGCGAGAGCCATAGAGAGAGGCAGGCAGACAGGGAGAGAGGGCCCAAACAAGCATGCCTCTGCTGATGGGCCTTTTTTCCACAGTGAGATAAAGTAGGTCATGAGCTGTCAGTCACAAAGTTTGGTTAAGATATGACATGTTTTTATGTGATGTCTGGGTTATCCTCATCTATTCAAATATGTATTTCAGGGAATCTTTTTTGTTATTGTAATGAATGTGTAAGAACACCATTCTACACATATTAATATTACTCTATATTTGACTTACAGTTTCATCTATTTAGACAGAACAAATAAGCTTTGTGCTTCATTACCACAGTGCTGAGACATTTAGGTGGAGCTAAAGCGGGACCCAAGAAGAAAACAATAGGTGAGAGCAAGCGTGAGCACAAGGCTCGACTTTACAGAATTAAACAAAAAGGTTTAATTAGAACTGATCCCACAAAATGAATCCCTCGCACCCAAAGATTCAATAGAATGTCGGTCATATTAATTACCCCGTGGGCTGCGGGATGAGCCAACAGTGGTAGAGTGACAGGGTGGCTGGGCAGAGAGTGCAGGAAGCAGATGCTCTGAGGAACTCTTCCACAGAAGAGTACTCCCTCTCTCTTTCTCTCCCTTCTCCCCTTCTTCCCTTCTTCCCTTCTCCCCTTCTTCCCTTCTTCCCTTCTCCCCTTCTTCCCTTCTCCCCTTCTTCCCTTCTTCCCTTCTCCCCTTCTCCCCTTCTCCCCTTCTTCCCTTCTTCCCTTCTTCCCTTCTCCCCTTCTTCCCTTCTTCCCGTCTTCCCTTCTTCCCCATCCTGGCCTGTTTCTCATGTATTAGACTTGTGCTTGTTTGCTTGTTTGCTGAAGCATCACTCACTCCAGTGAGGAGCCTGTCCATGTGGGAGCAGTGAGTGACATTCTGTGTTGCCCTTCCTCTTCCTCAGCATGCAGAGATGATTATGTGGATGAGCACTGAAAATCTCTGTATCTTTGGGGCTTATTAAACAAATTCCTTGTTTTATTTTCCCATGGCTTGCTAACTGGTCATTTTCCTGCACATGATATCTTAGCACACCCAGGGAAATGTGATTCGATTTGATTGCTAAAAAACAAAAGTACTGCTTTATTAGTTCCACAGTTTTTGTCTTAATATATATTATGTAATATATTTCTTTCTGTGTAGGTGGTGGAGGAGTTGTCACTGTGTTTGACACACACACACACACACACACACACACACAGAGTAGTGATAGTGAGTGCAGGTTCAGTTCCGCTACAGAACCTTTTCTCTATGTGCACTGTTGCATACTCACCTTCCCCTGAGGAGCTGCTGCTGATCGATTGGCGATTGACGCACAAGGAGAGAGTCTGCGTCTGTCACTCTGAGTCATCACAGCCTGCCCACGCGAGATGTGCACACACACCCACACACACACACATGCATGCACACACACACACACAAGGTCACTGGCCAGTGCATTAACGCAGCCCGTTCCACGGTCATCGTGGCCCAGCACACGCCTCATCATCAGACAGTGCTTTCTAGGCTTTTTAAATGAGACGGAACCCACCGTTACTACTGTGTCCCTGTATTAGCACATCCTGCTTGCTGCATCTTCAGTGCTTGCTGCAGTAGTGTGTGTATGTGTGTGTATGTGTGTGTGCATGTGTGTGTGTGTGAAAGTATATACATGTATGTGTGTATGCATACCAATGAGGGGCTGGGGTGTTTTTGTACTCTGCACATGAGGAACCACTAGCTTGGCTGTTCAAGGATGTTGGAGGTCTGAAGTCTCTCTTTCTCTCTCCCCCCCCCCTCTCTCTCTCTGTGTCTCTGTCCTTCACTCTCTCTTTGTTCTCCACTCATTCTCTATCCACCAATCATTCTCTCTATGCCTCTCACACTTTCTTTCCTCTCTCTTTTCTTACTGCCACTCAGAAACACGGTGCACTCGGGGAGCAGATAGTGAAAGGTTAATCCTGAGCTTTCATGAAACTCTCATGCAGCTGTGTTCTATGGAAGTGCTCTCTTTTCTGGGTATATGTGGTGGTGAACTGGGTAAAAGTCCATTTAATAGTGCGTTTGAAAGCTGCTTGATGTTAGTTTTGTTAAGTGCATCCAAGCAGAGCCCCTCCCTTGGATCAACCTTTTATATGCAGTTCATGCACATGCAAAATAACTTTAGAGAAGTTTCTTGATTGGTCAGTACAAACATACTACATTTTTTGATGCTGATTCCAGACCCTAGGATAAGAACGTTTTTTCTCAAAGCACTATTAGTGATAATTATCGGGTTGTAATAAAGTGTTCTTACGTCATCTTTATGTCCATGTGTAGCGTGCCGTAAGTCTGCCCCAAAATTCATAATGCTTCACACTTGCAGTGTGCATCAGTGTTTTTGTACATTTTACCTCACATGCTGATGTGTTTCACAGCGCTTCACCTTCCTCCCCCTCCTCATCCTCTCCCCCTCCTTTTTCTTCAGGATATGATCCCCTCTGCAGAACCATAAGGTCATGTGAAAGAGGAGGGCAGGGGGGTTTCATGAAAAGGTGAGTGAGTGCCTTTGGCTGAGGGCTCAGAGCACAGCTACAGAGGCTTCAGAGATGAAACTGGAGATCTGCTGGGAGACTGGAGTTCTGCTGGGAGACTGGAATCAACTGTCCATTAATGCCCAGAACTCCTGCCAGAATAGCTGAGAATGAGAATCAGACAAGCTGTGCCAGTTCTTTGGGGTTTGTGTGTATGTGCATGTGTGAGTCAAAATCAGCAATATCAATATTCCATCTGAGACACTGCAATGGGACAGTTTGCATCTATAATCAAACTGTGCAGAGAGAGATAATGTGATTAAGTACTGAAAACACAGGGGGAGTGAGAGCTAGGTGTATCAGGTGTCGCTACGTGGCAGTCATTAGCCACAGATTGGTCCCTCCTGAGTGGCTGAAGGCTGAAGTAGTGATGCAGAGATACAGGTCCACACAGCCCTCTGAGCTCCAGGGTGGCAGACGCAGTGAGGGGTGTTGAGGGCAGCGCCCCCGCGCCAGCCCCTGGTGTTAGTCATGGCATCTGGCTGGGTCATGTGTGCCCACCACACAGTGTTTGCAGGATGTCACTGATTTCCATATAAATGATGACCCTGCAGCTTTTCTGGCATGTTTTTTTTTGTTGTTGTTGTTGCCTACTCGAACTGAGCGAGACTCGAGTGAGATGCTGGAGGATGTGTAATAGGTGCTGCTCTCCAGCTGTGAGGCACGTGGCTTGATTGTTTGTGCAAAAGCAAGAGGTGGGTGAATAGAGGATGTGTGTGTGAGTGTGTGAGTGTGAGTGTGTGTGTGTGTGTGTGTTTGTGTGTGTGGGGCGTGGGGGTGACAGAGACCAGGGTTGGGCTTCCAGATGGCTCAATGCGTGTATAGGTGCTGTCTGCTCACTACACCCTCTTGCCTCACTCCATCTCACTGTGTAGGGTGAATGTAAATTAATCTAATTGACAGGCCAATGCCTTGAAGACCAGTGCTCATGCATAGAGAATAGACTCCCCCCTCCCTTCCGACCCACACACACACACACACACACACACACACACACACACACACACACACACACCTCCTGCTTACATACTGTTTTGGTCTTTAGTGTCAGCACTTCATAGTTTTACATCTCTGCAACTATCTTGCTCTACCCCCCTCCCCCCAGCACTAGGTGTCCTGTGATCACAGCTCTCTCTCACTTGCCTTTTCTCTCAGTGAGCGTTCACTTCTTTCTCTCCCTCTCTCCGCGGGTCTTCGGCTCTGGTCGCTAGCCTCTTTCTCTGCTCCGAGCTTTTCCTCGGCCTGGGGCGGTTAGGCTGCGGGAAGGT
Source organism: Electrophorus electricus (assembly GCF_041902795.1). Taxonomy (NCBI): domain Eukaryota; kingdom Metazoa; phylum Chordata; class Actinopteri; order Gymnotiformes; family Gymnotidae; genus Electrophorus; species Electrophorus electricus. The sequence goes on along the minus strand of NC_137511.1, from coordinate 10,162,836 downwards.
GCTCAGTTCCCAGGCTGTGAGGAGGACTAAGTGGAGTGTTGCAGGCTGCCGGCACCATGCCTCTATGACTGAGGGCGACCGAAGGACTGCCGGTATCTCGGGCAAAGCGATCGAGTGCGGGATAGAGATGTAGAGCTCTGGGACCATAGAACCACAGGACTGCATGGGGTAATGCTGTAAAGGGCAGATGTGCATGGATTGAGTGAAAATGTGTTTGGAGGAGACACAGATTTAAAGCAGTTGTATGCCATCTTGATTTTGGCTGAGAGGTTATTGGGGGTGTGGACTGCACTGCCCATGTGAAGAGCCTCATGATGGCTTTGCTTGTTTGCATGGTGATTCTTCTAACCAAACACCATTCCTTTCTTCTTTGTGTCAAAAAGAAACTCCATTCCTGTTCTTCTCTGCAGATGGGTCACATGATCTTATGTCACATCCAGAGGCGGATTTCTGCTGTCATTCTCTTTGTCGACATTTTGGATCTCTCTCTTCAAACCCAGGTTCTTTGGCATCTTGACATCTTCCGCAGGAGCTTCCGGCAACTTACCAACCACAAGTGTATGGAGGACTCGTGCATCTTTTGTGCTCTGAAGGTAAGTGCACGTCTAGCCCTTCTGAAAGAACTGAGCTGGAGTGAGCTGGTCACAGGAGCAGGATGTGTAGGGTTAGGGTGTGTCCTCCCAGAAATACTGGAGAAATACCTCCATGCCTAGTGCAACTGATGTTCCAGCAGGGGATGGGGAGGTGAAGAGTGTAGCAGACTCATTTCCTGACTGGCCCAAAATGAGTTCCTCATCATTGTCAGCATCATCATGTTCTGCCCTGTTCTCTCTCTCTCTCCATCTGTTGACAAAGTTGTTTCCCTTTCCTGTGAAGAAAAATAGAGTGAACGTGAGAGTGAGCATAAGAGTGAGTCAGGTAAGAGGAGTAAGAGGAACTGCAAAATGCAGTTCACCCTTTTTTTAAATTATATGTAATGAGCTCACACAAAGTTCTGTGGTGCTGTTGCCTCCAGGCTAAATGTGGAAGTGCTATTTATGGGCCTTGTCTCACCCGTAGAAGCCTAACAGCTGACGTTTCTCTGAGTGATCCTAATTTTAGCCATGGCTCTGTGTTAAAAGGCCTTCTCCTTTTGTACGTGGATGTTTATTTCTGAAAATAACAACACATCAGCTAACTGCATTTTATTTTGCCTTAGTGGATAAAGGGCACAAATTGAGCCCCCTGTAAAGGTTCTGATTTCTTGCCTTCTTCTTCCTGTGATAGCTGGTATGTTGTCACTGAGCCAGTCTCCTTGCAGTGTTGCCAATTCTTAACTCTTTTTCTTGGAATCTCTGCCTGCTTCCTCGGCTGCCCTCTGGGTCTGAGTGTTGCCACGGTTCCCTGTTACCCTGGCTACTCCTCACCCTGATGGGTCTTACCCCGCCCACCTGCTGCCGTAATGGCCTGCCATAATGGCCTGCTGTAATGGCCTGCCATAATGGCCCCTACCTGCCTGTGCGTTGCCTTGGAGGCCTGTTGGTGGTTAAAGAGGGGAGGGGCTAGCAGGTTCCTGCAGGTTCCCCAGGGGCTGTGTGAACTGGAATTGGTTGATGGCTTTATTGGGAACCCATGGAGACAAGATAAGTCTTAGACCCTGTTGGGCAGTGTGAGGATCACCCCAAGAAGGAAGCCAGACACCAGTCTGTGGTGGCATATGAGCACAGAGGAGCCTTATGGCGCAGTGAGTGTGTGTGTGTGTGTGTGTGTGTGTGTGTGTGTGCGCGTGTGTGGGTGTGCGTGTGGGTGTGAGAGAAAGAGGGAGAGAGACTACTGCTGGGGAGCCTGTGAATCTCACATTGGCAGGCTAGAGGAGGTTACGTCTTGAGAAGCAGACTGTCTCGCATATGGTGGCGCCTATGAATGTTTGTTACATGTGGTGAGGCGTGAGTGTACTGTGTGTGTATGAAGGGGAGGACAAAGTTAAGGTGGAAAACTTTTTGATGCATGAAATATGTCTCTTTGTACCATATGTCCTTCTAGTGTAGGGATGAGTGTGTGAGTGTGTAAGAAATGAATGGAGTTCGTTGTAATGCCAGAGTTGTTAGCTCTCTCTGTTCTCCACTCCCTCTCTTCTCTATCTTTCTCCTCCAGTCTCATCTCTCTCGTCTCTGTTCTCTTTTCCCTCCACTTTTCTACTGTCTTCTCCACTTTGTCCTCTACTCTCTCTCTCTTCTCATCTCTCTTTCTGCTCCACTCTCTCTTCTCCTCTCTCTTTCTCTCCCACTCTCTCTCTCTTTCTTTTCCTTAATTAAGTGTGTGGGTGAAGTGCTGAGGCAGCAGGAACCATAGATGGGAAGCTGGGCTCTGGTGATACAGAGCCAGACCATGACGCATACACACATCACTGACGTACAAATACACACACCACATATACACCACACCCCCCCACACCCCACTCACTTCTCTCACTCACTTCTCTCTCTCTCTCTCTCTCTCTCTCTCTCTCTCTCTCTCTCTCTCTCTCTCTCTGACTCTCCTGACTCTTCCCCTTTTTCCCACTTTCCTTCACTTCCATTCTTACATAATGTATTAATCCTCTTCACATGCATCAATGGCAGAAATTTCCTTATTCTGTTAAAAATAGATCTTCTTCCCCTTGTTACAATTAGGAAAATAACACCATGAGGCCTATGAGTGAGTCTAAGGCATGACACTTGTCTTCGTTTGGGCAGAACAGAAACACTGGGAGCTCACTGACTGAGATCACTGGCCTTGATATGTCTGTGAAATTAATTTGATAAAGTCTGTGTGTCCTCTTGAAAATTAGTTTTCTTACAGAATTTAGCCCCCATGCTTATTATTATGTTATTTTTCTTAAGGCATATTGTTCAGGAAAGTACTGTGAATAACTACTTTGAAACTAATCTGAAAAGTAAAAAGCCAGAGGAGTGAGAATCTGGAACCACTGAAGGGTGCTTGGAGTATATGAGGAGTTAAAGGTTAAAGTCCTTAATGGTGTGAAGATGTCATTATGTGTGCCTGATGATAGCTTGAGGAACCTCGAGAAACAAGGGCTGCGAGTTGTCTGCTGGTTGGCCTGAGGTTGCAGATGAGCTTGGACTTGTTCAGCGTCCATCTCCTGGTTCAGTGTCCTCCAACATAACACCCCAGAGGATTGGGTAGCAAAAGGCAGAAAGTGACTTCTGAAGGCATTCTGCTCAGCCCAGTATTAATCATGCCCAATAAAATGAAAGAAGGTAGATTTGAGTCTACAATGTGGAGACGTGTGTGTGTGTGTGTGTGTGTGTGTGTGTGTGTGTGTGTGTGTGTGTGTGTGTGTGTGTGTGTGTGTGTGTGTGTGTGTGTGTGTGTGTGTATACATACCCAGACCCTATCCATGGCCTTACCAGACCCTATCTAGGCCCTGTACCTGTGGGCCCTGTGGTTCCGGGCAGTTCCTCATACTCTGCTCACTCTCCCTTGTCAACACATTCACACACCCAAAGTCACTTCTGCTCTTTCAGTAGATTTTGATTCAATTTTATTTATATAGCAATCTTAACAATAGACGTTGTCTTGAAGCAGCTTTACAGGAAGCAGGTCTAGACTCCCAATGAGCTAGTCAAGGGCAACAGCAGCAAGGAAAATTCCCTTGGGGTGAGAGAAGAAACCTTGGGAGGAACAGACTCGGAAAACCCATTCTCCTCTTGGCAAAACTGCATAGGAGAGCTTAAACAAATGAGAAAAGCATTAACTGAAAACAGATAAAGTCAATTAGATACAGAGTATATATGGTAAATAACAAGTCTAGTATATTACGATAGTACATTATTTGGTCTTCTTATTTGTGAATATTTCTCCCCTGTCTCTCAGAGCTGGGTTTTTCCCCAGAGATTGCAGGACCCAGCAGTAAAAGTTCTTGGCTGTCCACCAAGAGCCACACAGACCTGAGACATGCTCTACCAAGGCAGAGCCCTGAGCATCCAAAGGCATTACACACATTTGGCTGTTTAGCGATTGGCAGTAAATGAGTTGCAGGTCATTTTTGCTGACTACATTACTGCAAAAGTTTAAAAAAACAAACAAACCACACAATGTGTTGAATTTTAGGTTAATGATAATGCACACAAACGACAATAATGCGGGAAGTATGTTTATTACTAAACACTTACTATAGAGGTTGCCTCTATACATACTAAGTTACTACTGCTATGTAAACTCTGATATCATTGATATCATTAGTGCAAACTTGCTAGACTGCATATACTCCAGTAGCAGAAAAATGCTGTCACACACACACACATATGCATGCACTCACAATCATGCAAACACAAGCACATACACATAAGCATATTCACACACATCCACACACGTGCACACACAAACACATTAATTCCTACGGTATATATGTCACTTCTTTTTTCAAGCGTCATGCTCCATATTCTCTGAACATGTCTTCATAGGCAGTTTTTAGATGTAGGTGGAAGCTGCTAGGGTGTTAGATGGTATTACTGCTTAAAGGTCCATCCCTAAAAAGCAGGCTCTGAGCAGTGCACTTTTGCTACTTTGTAGTGATGTGTGTTTTGTGTAAGAGAGAGCGTGCTGGAGGTGTGTGTGTGTGCGCATCCATGTGTGTGAGAGCGAGAGAAGGCAGGAGAGACAGCGAGAGTGCATACAAATGTGTGTGTGTGTGTGTGTGTGTGTATTTTTGCATATTCTCACTGTCCTTGTGAGTTTGAGCAGTGCGGTGCTATGTGCTGATACTCTGGACTGGGGACTTGTGTCTTTGAGTGGAGGTTAATGTCTCATTTCACAGGCGATGCCTCAGGGCCTACAACTAACAATGAAGGCTCTAGTGGGGCGTGTGTGTGTGTGTGTGTGTGTCTGCATGTGCCTGTGTATGTGCGTATGTGTGTTAGTATTTCTGCCTGCGTGTTCTTGACTCCAGCACTGATGGTTTAGTCTACCACTTGGATCAGCAGATTGACTGTGCGCTTGCACGAATCCTATTCCCATGGGGTCACGTGCACTGACCTCTGTGTCCTCAGCTTCACCCCCCCATTGCTCCAGCTGTAGTACATTATTCCACCAAGCACTCTCAGTGCACACACACACACACACACACACACACGCACACGAGTCTGCCATTCTGTCAATGTGTCATGGTCAGCATAGTCACACACACACTCTGTGGATGTATGTTGGCCAGCACTGCTACGGGCATACACACAGTGAAGCTGGGAGCAGTCTGAGGACTGATTGCTGGGTGTGATGTATGTGCTCCGCATACACAGCGGACTTCCATTTGGCCCTCGTCTCTCCTGAGTGTTTCATTAGCTGAGGAAGAGAGGGAGGGAATGATGGCGTGGAAGTGCAATGGAGAGACTGTATGTTTGAGATAGTGAGAAAGGGAGGGTGTGTGTATGCAAGTGTGAGTGAGAGTGAGTGTGTGTGCATTGCTGTAACGAAAGGCATTAAAACCAAAAATTCAAAAATCCACTTAAAACTGGAAAAATCCAATCAGAGCATCAGAGCAGGCTTCAGTGGTGTACACACTGTCAGTTGATGATAGGGGTGGTGGTGGGGGTTGGGGTGCAGTGGTGGAAAATTCCCCTTGTCCAGCTCACGCTCCGTGGGCTAAGCTCTCATTCTCCCTCCCTCCCCCGTTCTGGCTCTTCTTGGTGCATTGCTGCAGTCATCACGCTGCATCACCGCTCCCCATGGCGGCAGCCCGCCCTGCTCTGGGGAATCCCCCTACTCGTACCCTCCCTACTGTGGAGGTGTGTCATTGTGGGGTTCTTTATCATCCTGGGTTCATTGTCCAGTGGATGTGTGTGCCAAGCTTCTGCTACTTTTGCGTGGCTGGAGATGCTAATGTCCTGTCCCTGCGTCTCCTGGGCTCCCTGGACTGAGATGAGCTTGTTTTCTCTTACGATGGTTGTTCTGAGGGTTCAACACCAGCGCCAGTGCTGATGGACTGGGAAATAGAGTACTGCTTGACAGTTTTAGTCTTTTAAATGTCCTTTTTTAAAGCTTACACACTGGTCTGAAGTTACTTTGAGCTGTAGCTACAGACTTGTCCTTTCTGTTCGAAACAATTGAAAGACAAGGGGTTAAATGTGCACCAGTGTTGTTTTCACTTGCTAAGTTTGTGTGAAGGTAAACTGTGCAACTGCAGCTAGAATGAGTGAGTGTTACCATCGCACAGGGAGTGGGTGTGCTGATGAGGGCTGTGCTGGTTTGTGTGTGAGTGTGAGTGGGAGTGTATGTGCGCATCCCAGCTTCAGTGTGCTTTTACAGCATGTGTGTCTCTGTGTGTGTGTGTGTGCGTGTGTGTGCGCGTGTGTGTGCGCGTGTGTGTGCGCGTGTGTGTGCGTGCGCGTGTGTGTGTGTGTGTGTGTGTGTGCATGTGTGCATGTGCGTGTGTGTGTTGCAGAGCATCTTTGCCCAGTTCCAGTTCAGCAGTGAGAAGGTTCTGCCGTCGGACGCCCTGCGCACCGCCTTGGCCAAGACCTACCAGGACGAGCAGCGCTTCCAGCTGGGCATCATGGACGACGCCGCCGAGTGCTTCGTAAGAGCCTGCCTCTTCCCGCTGTCTTCGTTCCTCCTGCCCTTATCTTATCATCTCTCCGCCACTCAGTCTGTCGATCACACCATCTTTTCATAACTTCATCTCTCTCCCTGAAACTGTATTGTCAGCTCTTTCCTCTCATCTCCTGACCTGAAACCCCCCCCCCCATTTAATCTCTCACGAATCCTATCATCCCTGACTGGAGATCTAAAAGAGCTTTTCTTTTAGTGTTGCTGTTTGTGCAGTCAGAGTAAGGAGTGTGGGAGAGGGAGGTGTGCAGGTTGAGATAACACACGGAGTCGGAGGACGTTACGCTGCTGTAAGTGATGTTTAACTCAGCTGGGTGGTTAGCAGGTACTTAGCAGGTGATGTCTTTTTATAGGCACTGGAAGCAGTTAGGGCACACGGCACATTAAACCTAACTTAAGACAGCTGATATGAGGCAAGTGGGGGTTGAGGCTATTTCCTTATGTTTTAAAATCATTTTAAGATAAGTCCAGCTGTCACAGCCTGGTAAAAACCATGACAAAATGAAATATGAAAGTGTTGTCTTTGCTATTGCACTTCAGGGTTGATATTTCATTGTGTAATGACAAACATGTTTGTAGAACATAAACATCACAGTCTTTTTCGGGGTATAAAGAGTGCCCCGACTGTGGTCTGTAATTGAATTAATCAGCTCACTCGTGTTTGTATGAACAGCAAGTATGTGAGGGGTGTTTTGGAGAGATGCTATTACTCTTAGGCCTGTCCTCCCCAGGCTAACGCACTCCTCTAATCCACAAACCAGATTATTAGCCTGTACTTGATTAAGGCACATGGACTGAGTTTACCTAACATTCATGGCCTTAAAGGACGCACTTCTTAAACATCAATACTGATAATTGCTTTTAAGCAAATAAGCAATTGAAGGATCATTCACAGCTGAGCAGCTGAGCTGTCCAATCAAGATAGCTGACCAAGAGAGCCTCTGATTGGCTCATTCTTAACTACCCATTTATATGCAGCCGGTTCTGTGTAGGTCAGGACTTTTCCGCTATAGATTTGTGAAAGCAGCAGTGCTCTTTCTCCAAGGTCACAAAAGACGACATCATCAAAGTGTTATTTAGTTCAATTAGCAGCTCTCCAGTAGTTCTGGAGCACCAGGCAGCTTCTGTCGCTGCTCTCCGTTTGATTATTTTTATCCGAGGAGCTGTTGAATCCAGCCGCTGCCATGAATTCACTCTTTATTTGACTGTTTCGTATAGAAGGCAGAGTCAGGCACGGGGCCAGGCCCTCACCACACCGCTCCTGCCTGCCGCCTCCTGCTCCCTCTCCGAGTGTGAGAGGAGAGGCCGTAACTCCTCATTTCCGCTCCTCCCACGCACACCCGTCTGCACATCTGCTCTGCTGCAGATGGGAGATCTCCTATTTTTGCAGGAGCAGGAAATGACACGCACTTTAGGTACCAATAGTGTTTATTTTTTCCAGGGCTTGTGAAGGCAAGTGCTGCTTGACTCTGTAGGCACGAGCCAGCTGCCAGGGTGCGCTGGCTAGTGTGGGTCCTGCATGTGAACCCGGCTGCTGGGCTGGGGCCAGTACGCTCAGTGCAGGTTGATACAGAGTGAATATGGTGGGCATGGCCAGTGGTCAGGCAGATGAAGGGGGAAGAGAAGGAGCAGGAGTGGGAGCTGATGTATAGTTTTCCTCTCTGCTTGCTGGTCTTTCTTTCTATCTCCTCACCTCGTTCTTTCTCTTTCTCCCCCTCTCTCCTCTCTCTCTATCTTCCTTGCTTCCTCTCCCCTCCCTTTCTTTCTGTCTCTTTCACAGGCTGTATCTCTGTTGGGAGGCAGCAGCATGATCGATTGATTTTAAATTTGTTCAGCAAGGGAATCAGAATGATTCGCATGAAATATAGATGTGTTCTTTTCCCTTGATCAGATTAACGTGAAGTGAGTGCTGACAGTGAAAAATGAATCAACAAAGCGAACCACACAACTTGCTTGACGCGATAAGATTCGAAACTCGTTCTCTCACAATGCACATCAACAAAGCCCCATTAGAAAACATCCCAAACACCCCAGACAGTTGAGTCAGACAGCATGCACACGCGTGCACACTCAGACAGAGAAGTGTCAAATGTCTGTTTTCCTTGCAGGAGAACCTCCTGATGCGTATACACTTTCACATCTCCGATGAGACTAAGGAGGACATCTGCACAGCCAAGCACTGCATCCCACACCAGAAGTTTGCCATGACACTGTTTGAACAGGTCTGTAACAGCTGTGCCTGATCTCTTGCAGTTTATTCTCTCCCATTAAACCCCACAGAACAGCGTTAGATATTTCTGCAAGACATGGTGAAACATATTTCTAAGAAATCCCAGTGTGGCTGAGTCTACAAATCCAGTCAACAGTGTAAACAGGAACAGTTTTCACAAGTTTGCAGTTGGTCTGCAATGCTAAGGTCACAAACTGTGGTCAGAGATGGCAGTTTTGTATATGACAGTACTTGCGTTCAGCGTGCATGAAGTAGAGAAACCAGGAGATCCAAAATGACCTGCTCACTCACTCTTACACACAGGAGGAAAGGAAGTTGTTCCATGCTGTTGTGCACCTATGTGCTGTGTTTTATTCAAATGAATGTTTAATGTGAGACTTACAGTGCGCATTCACTCGTGTTTCATTGCTGATTTCTCTGCTGCCCTCAGTGCGTGTGCAGTAGTTGTGGTGCCACTTCAGACCCACTGCCCTTCATCCAGATGGTACACTACATTTCCACCACATCGCTGTGGTAAGTGGGGGCCCGTGCTGTCAATCACACAAAGTCACGCATGCCTGACTCTCAGTCTGGCAGCAGGCGTCTCCAGCAGGAGGCGTGCCTCACCGCTATTGGTACTATTTGCCGGGTCTGTCAGTGCTGGGCCGCGAGAAGCTGCGTGGAGGGGGGAGCTCGTGTAGCGGGGGACATGCACCATCCTTATGGCTCCTTTGTTGGCTGAGTGGGTGTGAGGACAGGGGATGGATGACTGCGCTGGAGGTAGCAGGCCTAAGCCTGCACAGCCGCAATGGGGCTCTCTATCACAGGTTATTAGCTGTCATTGAACATGTCAGCCCGGTGAGAGCCATCGTGTAGAACGGTGTAAAGGAAGTACTCGGCGAGGAAGGCTTTTTTTTCCCTCAGCCCTACACGCCTACATACGCATTCACTCATACACTCTCACTCACTTACTCTGATTAATTTCACTCGATACTCTACCTTTTGTAGCCCCCCCACCCTCTCTCTCTCCCTCTCTCCCCTCTGACTCTCTCCCTATCTCTCAATTAAATTCAGTTTAATTCAGTTCATTGGTGCATTATTAGTATGATACATATTCACACTTAATTGCCAAAGCTTTAATGAAGAATTAAACATGGTAAATAAAAAGTAAAATAGATTTTAAATATTTTAAATCGTATATCAGGAAATAGCAGGTAGGGATTCTTATATTACCTAATAATAATAATAATAATAATAATAATTACTCCTATTACCATTATTACTTATTTATTACTGCTACTACTTCTATCACCAATACGAACACCAACAACAACAATAATAATAATAGATTAAACTGTGTTGTGTATGGTATCTGATATGGTCATTCACTGTCCCTCAGCCTGTGGCAGGAGTGAACGTACAATGCTGCCAGTGTGCTGATCTCTTTATGTCCACCAACTCATACGGCAGCATTTCCTTATCAGGACTTTTAAGCTTGGGGAATATATGACTAATTCTTTCAAAATTTAGTTCTAATCTTAGTAAATTGTGTACATTCAGTTAGGAAGTGCAGCTCTGTCTCAGTCTTATTGTCCTGGCACTGCTGGCACAGTCTCTGTTCTTTAGGTAACCATGACTGTTTATGTCTGACGGCCTCTATGGCCAGGCGTTGGTCACTGAGTCTGTACTCGGTCAGGATGGAGCTCAGTTTTGAATCAGACAGTGTGCTTAGGTAATCTGCCATGCTGTACTATCAGTTTAGGGCCAGATAACACTCCAATTTACTTTGTGATTTTGATTGAGTTTCTAAATAAGTGATATAGTTTTGTTTGAGTTGTTTTATATTAGGGGTGATTCTGATTGGGTTTGCTGTTATGTTCTGATCCTGAGCATGTGTAGTGTTGGTGTGAGTTAATGCTGAACAGTTACAGAATCAAAAAGTTTTAGCTAAATTCTGATGTGTTGTTTTATCGCATACAAAGCCCTGCATGCTTTTCTGCTCAGTTCATTCATCAGTTAAAATGTTCAGAAGAAATCATTTTGATCCCTAAATAATTATAACTGTTCGAATATTCAGTATTGTTGACACCTAATGTAAATGTGTTTTGATCCCTGACATCTGGATTCTTTCAATATGATGACAGTAGTCTTTTTTAGGTTTACTGCTGGGACCCAGGTCTGGCTGTACTGTTCCAGCAGGTTCAGGTTCTTCGGCAGATCCTGTACAGTGGGGGACAGCAGAACCAGGTCATCTGCACAGAGCACGAATTTATTCTCTGGATCATGCAGAGTGAGACCAAGAGCTGTAGACTCCTATAGTATTTTTGGCAATTCATTAATATAGATATTAAAAGGTGTTGGGTTTAGATAGCAGCCTTGTCTCACTCTACATTCCTGAGAGAGGAAATTTTCTCATTTATGGCCAGTTTTTATACCATACCTATTTCCCATGTACATTGACTTAATGAGATGTTTTATCCCCTATACTACTTTATATCATTTTGTAAAATAAACCTTGACAGATGGAATTCAAAGCCTTTGTAAAGTCTATAAAGCATGCAAATGTTTTGCGTGTATTTTGGACAACATATTTAGCAGTTAGGGTGTGTAGGATGTAAATATTACTAATGGTGTAGTAATTTGGTATAAATACAGTTTGGCTTCTATTCAAGACATTGTGCTTAGTAAATTCAGAAATCTAGAGTTTAAAATGCGACATATTAATCCCAGATTACTGTTCACACAGATGCCTTGACTCCAGATTTCAGGGAAGAAACCTACACTCAGAACCAGGTTTTAGATTATTTATAATAGCCAAATGAAATTTGAAGTTGCTATCATTTCATTCAGTAAACCATCAGACCCAAATGCTTTTTTTAAATTTTAGTTTATTAATTTTCTCCATAAGTTCCTTCTCTAAATAAAGAAGTTTAATGGGGTTTGGTTATCTTTAACAGCTAATTCTAATTTCTCCATTTTTTGATTTATATGACTTTGTTGAGGATTTGCGTTTGACTCTACTTCCTGGCAGAGAGTTTGGAAATAAGTTGTCTAAATGCCCTCATTTGATATCACCAGTTCTTCATGGTCTCTGTTTTTAAGGTTGTTTTTGTCTCTTCCCCACCTGCCGATTCAGTTGTGTATGTAGTTTGTGACAGGGAGTCAAATTCCCAGGAGCCATTGGGAGGACATGCCACATTTTCATCATCTCCTTCCCTTATCTATATCACCAGATTATTCAACTGTTTCACCTGTCTCCCATTTGCTATCAAATTACAAAGAATATTTAAACCTGGACTTTGCTTCTACTCATTGTGAAGAATTGCCAACATTCAGTGATATACTGATTGTTCTCTGTCTGTAGGCTTTGTTTTGGGGTATTTCCCTGTTGTGGGGTTTTGTTTTTTTTTTGGTCATCTGTTTTGGATTTTCCCTTTTGCTTGTCTGCCTTGTATTTTTGTATTTCTGTACTTTAGCTTTTGACTGTTTTGACTATTCTCTTGATGTTCCCTGTATACTGGGTGCTGTTCTTTCTGGTTTTTACCTTCTGAACATTTTAATTTGGCACTTGTTTGACAACACCTTTTGTTATTGCCTTAAAACACGCAGGGAAATGCCAAACATGAGTGTCTGGTTTGTTTTCACTATGTTACAGGTATGGTTGTCCCAGAAGTGGTTTGTTTTGACTTATTGATTAGTGTCAGTTGCTTGAGGGTGTGCCATGCTTTTTCATATTAATAGACAGTCTTGATCAAACCAATTGCCTTCTTTTTAGTTTGGAAAATGTGAACTTCTGCAGAAGTTCTTTTCCATTTCTGCTGATTACATTGTCATAGTTGTTTCTGTGGGGGCAAAAAGAAATATTAACTTAGAGGCTCATATGAGGCTTTGCAGCTTTAGTCTGGTGCAGATGTACTGCAGTAATTGCTTGATCTGACCCGTCTCTTGACTGGAGTGTGTTCCTCTGATGGAATCGAGCGTAACTGTATTGCTGCTGTAGGCTGCACTGCAGGGGTGGGGGTGGGGGGTGGGGAGTTGTAGGGTAACACTGTTGACTGGCTGGTTGCGGTGAGCTGAAATGTAAATCTGATTGATGGTGTCTGCTGTGCTAGTAGGGGCAGGTGATTCTCTAATGGAGTTTGTATGCAGGTGGGCTTTTAGTGGATATGCTGTCAGTTGAAGGCCTCTGCACTGTTGGATGCTCGCCTGTATAAGTTGTGATTGTGTGCACATCTCACCCCAGTGCCACAGCCTTCAGTGTTTTAGCAAACTCTTTGATCACGTGTGCACCATCATATAGGTGGTGCGGAGTGATGGTGATCATATAGGTGGTGCAGGCCGATAGGAACAAGCACTATGGTGCTCAGGGGGGTGATGTGCGGTACTAGGAGCAAGCTCTGTGGGACTGGGAGTGGGCTTTGTTGGGCTGGGATAGGGTCAGCCATGCTCAGTGTGGGCAGAGTGAGATTGCAGCTGTGCTTTAATAGCCACTATGATGGTGTCGTTTTCGTGTATATCCTGTCTGAGTCCTGACAGCTCTCGTTTCAATTCCTGTTGCAGCTCTACTAGCTCCTGTTTTGCACTGTCCCTGCACTGTGCAAGCTCCTTTCTCAGTTCTTCTCCCATCTCCAGCAGGCTGTCTGTGTCTCAGCTCCTGCACTGTCACCTTCAGTGTTTGGTCTGGCTCCGCTGGTCTCTGCGGGGTTTGGTTCTGCCCCTGCTCCTTCAGTCCTACTATGTCCATCTCTAACAGGGAGAGGCTGTCTCTGATCTTGGCTACAGTGGTGCTGAGGTGTGGGCTCAGGGTAGGGGCAGTGTGGGCTGAGGGGGCCGTGTCCTCTACCCTATGGGTGAGGGAGGGCTCTGATGCATCCTCTGCCCTGTGTGTGGGTGGGAGGGGCAAACTGTGACCCGTAGTTCTGTTACTCTCACATTGCTCTTTGAGGAAAAGGAAGACTTCATCAAACTGTTTTAGTGCTGGCTCACATCCTTGTACCATGACAATACTTTTCTGATACAAGTTGACTGTCAAAAATCTATTTTAGTAACTTCCAAAGTCCTTAAATATGTAGATCTGTTTACCCTTACAGATCCCATGCTTTGTAATGTGTTTGTGGTGTGAGCAAATGTCTGAATGCCACACATCTGTGTTTTCAGTGTTTTCCCTTTAAGTGCACTACAGTCTTTAAACACTGTGTGGATGTTCCCTCTGTGTTTTCAGCTTGTACTGCTGCCTGCTGTTCTCAGAGAGGAAACTCAAATGCTCAGGCTGCTGCTACTCTAGCCATTTCTATACACTGTAACAAATTATTAAAAAATGCCAACAGCCTAACCAATGGGGGATGGGCTTGACCAACTGTCACTTTTTCCAGGTTAGCAGCTTAGCTAACTAGCTAAAATCTTTAGCTGGTCGTTTTTTATAACTTAGCTAGCTAGCTAAAATCTTTAACTGGTATTTTTTTGTAGTTTAACTGTAGCTTTCTTCTAGAAAGACAGTATTAAATGTTGATTGACAGTGTTCACCTGTAGCAGGTGTTTCCTTACCCCAAATGTGGAGAACACAGATCTGTCTACTGAGTTAATTAATTTGATCCCACCAGCCCCCCGTTGGAATCCCTGTCTTTACACTTTTCTCCTGTTGAGGTCTTTAGTTGTCCCTGTTATTCTTCCTTTCTTTATCATTTCCTGCTCCCTTCTGGTCTGGTGTTTGTCCTTTCTACTGAGATAGCCTGGTAAATCTGCTATGCTATGCTCTGCTCTGCTATGCTGTCTTTAATATGTTGTAATATTTTAGCTGAATGTAATACTTTTAGAAATCAAATTCTGTTTAGAATTAAGATATATGATTTCAACCATTTTCTAAGGTCTATCTTTAAATTATAAAACGTAAAATATTTCATGAGCTCATCTAATTCATGACTGCTCACTGTCTTTCTCCCTCTCTCTGTCTCCATATCCCTTTCAGTCTCTCTCCCTATCTGTCTCTTCCTATCTGTCTCTCTTGCTCTTTCTTCTTCTGTTTAGCATTCCCAAGACTTTATATTATCCAATTAGTTGGTTTTATTGCACTAGGTACATCTCCACTGCCCCACTGACATGGTGACTCTGTTAGGCTCGTGTGTGTGTGTGTGTGTGTGTGTGTGTGTGTGTGTGTGTGTGTGTGTGTGTGTGTGTGTGTGTGTGTGTGTGTGTGTGTGTACACACACACAGACACTGCCTGGCCCAAGCCTTCCACAGTGTCCATCCCCAATGAGCGCAGTGGGGTTGGGGTTTGGGGATCTCAAACATTCTGCCCACTGTCAGTTAGGTGATATTGGTTAAACACTCCTATTTGTTTGCTCTTTTGTGATGATGGGCAGTGCTAGCTGTTGACCCCTCTCCTCCCACTGTATAACTGCCTCACCTGTCAAGGGTGCTGTAAAAATACAGGTAAGCCTTGAGAACTGTTTCTATGTCTGTCAGGGCCATTGTTGTGCCCTCGCTGGTGGTGACAGAGGTTAAAAGTCTCATACTAATAAAACCAGGTGATCTATTGAAACAGCTTCTAAAAGCTTTTGCTCGAGCAAGCCACATCTTTTGACCTCCATAATAGACTAGGGCTTCAGCGAAGTGTGTTCTTCTCAGTACTCCCAACCTGGCAGACCCTAGACCTGCTTGATGTCTGCTGAACTTTGAGTATGTGTGAAGGACACACACACACATTCCAGCATTCTCTCTCTCTCTCTCTCACTCACACACACACACACACACACACACACACACACACACACACTGCAGTAGATTGTGTCATTGTGTGGCAGTAAGTAATAGTACAGAGTGTTCCCTTCCTGCTGTGTGCTAGATGCCTGTTCCCCTGCTTGCTGCCTGTGGTGTTCACTCAGGACACCCAGAGTATCCACATACCCACCCACACCCACAGACCCACAACAGAAAGCAAAATCCGCACCCAAGTTTCAGTTTGGTGTTATACGACAATAATATGGTGTTATACAGCAAAATGAAAGCTGCTAAACTAATACACTGCTGCATTTTCTACAGCACATGCACCTGGGGGACTCAGAGATTACTACTTGAGCTTGCTGGTTAAAAAATTGCTTGGCCAGGCTCACACACAGTGTAAAGTCAGGCATATTTAGAAGACATTGCAAGGTGAGCAAAATCTGATGGGATCAGTTGAAATGGTCAAACTCAATAACTAAATACTAAATGATGTTGCTTTATGTTATGCCCACCACAGAGGAATGAAACAGTGGAGATTTCATCATTTACACTAGTGAGCTGTCAAATGTGTTATGGTCCTAATTTGGAGAAGTGCTGTGTGAACTGGAAAGTGACACAGCAATGGGCTGTATTATTTGTCGCTTTCTCACTGAGCTTAAATCAGTTTTAATTGCCACCATATTTTATGAAATAAAAGATACAAGCTGCTGTTTTATATCCCTGAATGGTTTCCTGAGCACCTGAAATAAGGAGGCTGTTAAAGAAAGATTATGATGTACATGCATTTGTGGAGCTGTAAGGACAACAAGATGGATCAGCCTTTTTTCTTCACTGTCAAATGATTCATAAATAAATCCTGTCTGAGCCATGTTTCTCCCTGGGAATGACCAGAGTCCCCTGATTCATTCTTTGAAGTGGGTCTATAGAGATCCCCAGAATTATCGCTAACACAGCTGGTAGGTATTTCATAGCCTTGTCCTTTACATTAGTGCTGAAATGAATAGCATGCAATATCAAATTTTAGATCTAAAAATATCAAACCTTCTGAATGCCAATCAACATTTTATTGATGGATTTGTTTATTAAGCATTTCAGCATAAGAAATATATGGATATATGTGATCAGAACATTATTGTGGTCCATTTTCTCATAGACAGTAATGCCACCAGAGTCACTGATGACTGTGGCATCAGCAGGGTTTGAACCAGTGAGCTCTTGATGATGGGCAGAACCCACTTTCACGCTGAGCTCCCGATTGGAATTTTTTTAATTGCAAAGAGAAGGTCATTGCACCCATTCATTATTAGGGTTAATTGGTATTCTTCTGTGAATGCTACTACAGTAGGTAATGTCCGTCCTGAGACGGTATGCTTTCACCCCTCTGTGTGATTTAAGCCAATGTGTATGTCTGCTTTTATCTTTGTGTGTGCAAGCAAACATTGTTAAACCTCTGGGAATCTATCTCAGCACACTTTCCCCTCTCATCAAGACATACTGACAGCTGAGGCAGTACTGGAGAGATATTTCTGAACCATAAAGATATGCTATCTCTCCGAGCATAGGGAGACATTAGCCAGTAAAGCGCTGCGATCAGAGCATCGGGCTGCGGCTCCTGTCGATTATAGAGGGAGTGCGGCTATGTTTGTCTCCAGGGATTACCAATCTACCAAGAGACAGTATCTGATTGTCTCCATGAAAACTACATTGTTACATTTGCCCCATTTATTAGATACATTTAAAGTGACTGTGTCTGATAACCCTACAGTGTTGTATGTATTTGTGGGCTGTCAGTGTTTTCAGGAAGATTTATTCTTAAATTATAAATGGTGCTGCATTCACATTTGAGGCCATGACTGTGTGGTGGTCAATAATAGTTGTAGTGCTTGTTGTATTCCCAATGTTCATTTATATACATATATTTATATATTTTTTAGATATATATTTTATACAAAAATATTCTTCTGCTTTTATCATCACATCCATCTGGATTACAAAAAAATATTTGATATTTTGTGCTGTCGTTTTATTTCAAGACTGACCCTCAAAATGAATTCAGTTAAAGTGATATTGGGTTTTATGTAAAAAGTATTCTATGACAGAAATGAATAATGCTATTTGCTTATATATTCACCACCTATGCTGTGCAAACTCCAGGTTTACTTCAGATGAATCTGAAGAAAAGTTCTGAAAACTAAGATCAAATCGCATTCTAAGAAAATTAGAGCTAACGCTTTAAACATGCACAAGATAGGAAAAGCATATGAAATAATGAATATTCCAGTAAACACTGTTGGAGTGTTGTGAGGAAATGGATGCATCATACCACCCAGGCGCTGCCTAGGCTAGGCCGTCCCTCAAAATTCAGCATCAGAGCAAGAGGTAGACTTCTGATAGAACCCACAGAGGGGCCAGCAGTCACTTTGAAAGAGCTCCAGAGTTCAGTGGCTGAGACTCGAGTGACACTGCACCAGTAATCTCTGCATACAAATGTCCTTTAAGGGAGGATGGCTAGAGAGAAGCCATTACTGGAAAAAAAAAAACGTCAAAGCCTGCCTGCAATTTGCCCGAAAGCCTCAGAATGAGCCAGCAAAACATTCTGTGGTCAGATGAGAACAAAGTGGAGACGTACAGAGCCATGGCACGAGCTTAATACTACCCATTAGCAAACACCATCCCAACAGTGAAGTAAGGAGATGGTGGTGTCACGTTGTGGAGATGCTTGTTTTTAGTGGGTACTGAGCATCATGTTAGAACTGAAGGGTGGATGGATGGTGCAAAATACAGGGAAATACTGCAAGACAACCTGCTTCGGTCATCTAAAAGGCTAGGGAGAGACTTCACCTTTCAGAAAGCACAAGGCCAAAGCAACACAGGAGTGGTTGAACTTCCAAAATGTGAATGCTCTATAAGTCAAAGTTCAGATCTAAATCCAGCTGAGAATCTGTGACACTATTTGAAAATTGCAGTCCACAAACCAACTTGAACAACCTGGAGCAAATTTGCCAGGAAGAATGGGTAACAATTACTCCTAAACAGTTCCTCTTAAACTCACCCCAAATGACTTATTGCTGGTATTGCAGTTTAAGGTGGTTCTACGCAGTATTATTTTGAAGATGTTGAATACTTATTCAAGCTGCATAAGAGAGAGAAAGGAAGGATGGATGGATGGATGGATGGATGGATGGATGGATGGATATTTCACACCTTGCTTCAACAACTGATGTAAGACCTCTGTCTGAAACATTCTGTTTCTCTGGAAGCCATGCATACATCAGTGCACCGTATTTCAATTTTGACTACCTTTACAAACCTTGACTACCTTTACTACAATACACACACACACACACACACACACACACACAGACACACACACACACACACACACACACACAGACACACACACACACACTAATAATCAGGTGCAATGGCACCCTTTGTCAGTAAAGTACATGCTAGGGTGCAAATGATTCCTGGTGCTTGAGGACCTGTTTGTGTGTGTGCCTCCCTCTGCTGCAGTAACCAGGCCGTGCGCATGCTGGAGTGCAGGGAGAAGCCTACACCGGACATGTTTGGGGAGCTGCTCCGCAATGCCAGCACCATGGGAGACCTGCGCAACTGCCCAGTGAGCATGCACGCACATGCACACGCACTCCATCAAACACCCATTCATGCCCATCCACGCGCATACACTCCAACACACCCCCATACATACCCCTACACCTCCATATACACACATACACTCCAGCATATGCCCATACACACGCATACATTCCAACACACACCCAAACATATACATACACTCCAACACATGCCCATCCACTCCCATACATGCCCTCACGCTCCAACACATATATTATGAATCATTTTTTACCCATATTATACTTCACTGGGGAAAAGCAGGGTCTGTTTTTGCTGGTGTCCAGTCTTTGGCTTTGGAAAACAACAATACTGCAAACCTCTCCTCTTCATACATACTGTATGTCTGCACTGCGCTCCACTTCCCTGCTCATTTCATATAGATGCAGCATGAAATAAAATAGCCTGTCTCTGTGGTCCACAATATTTCCACCACTTGAGCAGTTGACACACACTATGGGATTCGCTATAGATCAGTCTTTCAGGTTAATTGTGCTTTCAGTGATGATTCCTCACATAAATGCTTGACTCGATATCCTGAATTGATCCTCTAAACTGCCTGAACTGAAGGCAGCGTAAGGGGAATTCTGACGTTCTGTACGGCTGCAGTTGCAGTGGGGAGCTCAGCCTAGGCTCCAGGCTGAAGCCTGTGGGTTCTTGGCACTCTGCATGACAGGCTCAGCAACTTGGACTGTCAGCTAATGGAATACTGGGTGTTTCTCTCAGTGCTACAGCTTATTAGGCAGTCACTGGCTGTTCTGTGTGTGTGAGAAGCAAGAGAGATGGGAGAGAAAGAGTGAAAGGGGGAGAGAGAGAGTGAGAGATGGGAGAGGGGGGTGATGCTCTGTGGCTGAGTTCTGAGGACTGCACTCTTTGTCTAATCCCTTCCGGCCCAGGTCTGGTGCCAGCCCAGTGCCATCCTGCTGGCCTTCTCTCTCTCCACTGCACAAAAGCAGTGCTGGGGTGGGAAGAGGTCAGGTTGGCAGCAGCACCGCTCGCAGGGTTTTCTCCTCCTGTTTCCGCATTGTCAGTGCCAAGCCGCACGGCAGTGGGCGATGACTCAAAAAAAGCTGCTAGAACATTGGGTGCTGAACATAAGGCCTCGCTGGACCATTCCGCCACTCTTAAAGACTCCCTTTCTCCCGTTCTCTCTCCGTCTCTTGTTCATTCAAGCACACACTCTCACACACTTATACACACTCGCACACAAACTCAGACTGAGCTGACGTATGTGTTCTCTCTGTGTCTTTTTCTTGTGTACACACACACACACACACACACACACACACACATACATGTGCGCACACACACTCACAGAGAGGCGCCTCTGTCTGTCTGTATTTGGCAGAGTAACTGCGGTGAGATGTTGCGCATTCGCCGGGTCCTGATGAACTCTCCTGAGATCATCAGCATTGGCCTGGTGTGGGATTCGGACCACTCGGATCTTGCCGAAGACGTCATCCACAGCCTGGGCACCTGCCTGCGTCTGGGGGATGTAAGACCCCCCCCCACACACACACACACACACACACACACTCCTCTCTTCTCCCTGATTATGTTCGCCCCATAACCATAGAACTGTACAAGCCTTATTTCACCTTGCACATATGTAAACCCCATGTATTCTTTCCTGCAGTAGGCATTCCCACTGCAGAGGTGAATTCTGCATTTGGAGCAGATTTCATAAATGATCTGAAAGGCAGGAGCAAGTTTCATGTATGTTCTGACCTTGCTTACAAGATTAAATTGTAAACATGTAGCTTCACTCCAGTGATTAATATGGATATATAGCTGAGTTAAATGTATTCATTAAAGTGTCACTGTGATTGTGTAACTCAGGGCACCCCCCCCTCCATAAAGATAAGTCAGTTTGCCCTTCCCCCATGATTTAGTCATTGAGGATAGGGTGGGCGGCTCCGTACATCTGAATGGTGAGCTGTCCACTTGCATCATAGACTTCAAAGCAGATCCTCTCTCACTTGTCCCACCCCAGCTGTTCTACAGAGTGACAGATGACCGGGCCAAGCAATCAGAGCTCTACCTGGTGGGCATGGTGTGTTACTACGGCAAGCACTACTCCACCTTCTTCTTCCAGACCAAGATACGCAAGTGGATGTACTTTGATGACGCACATGTGAAAGAGGTAATGGCAGGGAGTGCAGGTTAAAGAGTGTTCACTTATAGTATTTATATTTCTGCTCTCTAAAGATGATTGGTGTGTGTGTGTGTGTGTATTTGGTGGGTGGGTGCTGGACTCTGTTAGATTGGGCCCAAGTGGAAGGACGTCGTGTCACGCTGTATAAAGGGCCACTACCAGCCGCTGCTGTTGCTGTACGCTGACCCCAGAGGGACGCCTGTGGCATCGCAGGATGTGCCCGCAACTCAGCTAGACCTGCACCACTGCAGCAGAGCTGGTTATGACAGTGAAGACTCTGGTATGAGAGAGAGAGCGAGAGAGAGAGAGAGAGAGGGAAACAAGGGGAGAAAGGAGGAGAAAGAGGAATTGAGACCAGGAAAAAAAAAAAGCTTGCTGTCTCAATGTCATTGTGTCCATGACTGAATGTCCTTGTCATTATTTTGTCTTCAGGGAGGGAGCCATCTATCTCCAGTGACACACGCACAGACTCTTCCACAGACAGTTACAGTTATAAGCACTCACGCTCACACCATGACTCCATGGCTTCCCACTTCTCATCCGAGTCTCAGGGAACCGTGGTGTGCAACCAGGACAGCAGTGGCTCTCAGAACAGCGTGGACTCTGCAGGTATGGCTAGGAGACGTGTACATGGTGCACACACATGCACACAGATGCACACAAATGCACACATCCACACACACGCACACAAAAAGGACTGTGTATGAATCTTTGCCATACTGTTGGGAAATCCACAATTCCGCTCTTAATATGTTGGTGTCCTGTGTCTTAGGTGAGGTCCTGAAAGAGCAGCCCCCCGCTCTATCCACTCCACGGCCCCCCTCCACAGGCCGTTCACAGGATTATAAGGAGGTGGGCATAGTGACCCACCGCCGGCCCCTCTCCTCCTCCTCTAGCTCTGGCGTGGGGGGCTCCGAAGTGGGCGCGTGTGCCAGGGACTGGGAGGATGAGAGCACCAGCAGTGAATCCAAGTCCAGCTCCAGCGGGGGGCGCTACCGGCCATCCTGGAAACCTAGACGAGAAATCCTAAACATCGACAGCATCTTCAGCCAGGAGAGGCCCGGGCAACGGGACGGCTACGCTTCGCTGGGCGCGTCCCCGTTGCCCAAGGATAGCATGCCCCTGGGGGCCAAAGAGACTGTCACGGAGGCAGGAACTGAGACCCCAGGGGCTTCCGTGGTGCAGGCAGGAAATGTGATGGATGGGGCAGGGGGCATGTATAACCCGCTGGCCAGGCGTCTTTCAGCTCCGCCCCCTCTGAGAGGAGCAGAGCAGCAACCAAGGCTGATCCAGCGGATGGAGAGTGGATATGAGAGCAGTGAGAGGAACAGTAACAGCCCTGTCAGCATGGACATGCTTCTCAGTGAAAACCCCAGCACCACTGTCCCCAGGTACCGCAGAGCTGCCCTTTACGCTAAACTCGAAGCTCTCTACTTATTGAACCTAACCACTACATATTAAGAGAATAAAGAAAGCCGCCGTATGGAGCGGCCTCCTGTGCATGGCATTGGGGGTGATTATGCAGAATTCAGAGCATTTTGCAGAAATTCAGGTTCCTATTCCTACTTCCAATGAGGTGCTGTTTAAGCACTGTAATTCACATTCCTAATCTTCATGAATAAATGGAAAAGTTCATAGATAATTATCACAGATTCTGGATCTGGATGCATTTCACAACTCTAAGCTGCTAGGATCTCTCTCTTCTGGCATCTAATCTGAAGTGTCAAAATTACAAAGACCTATTTATATTGCACTTTTTATTTTAAGTGTAAAATATTAAAGTGCTTAAAGAGAAGAGATTAAACAAACTTGAAAATGAGGTATTTACTGCTATACAGTGTTCTGATCATGATTTCATGAGATTCAAACATGAAATGAACTCAGAACTGCAGAAGGGTGCAGTCAGGCATTCCCATGCACTGCCAATGTCATCGTGCGGTGCTTCCTGTGTATTCTCACCCTCAGGGAGGCCAGCAGTAAGAAGCCCCTGACTTCGGGGCCATCCTGGCGCACGGTGCCCAAATCCAAGAGCACCAGTGCCATGCTCCAAGACGTGGGGTCCCCTGCATGGCAACACTGTACCGCCGGCCCGAGTGAGCACAGTTGTAGGCAGCACACACTTCTGCTACCAGCCCACAGATCTGGAACATGCATTTATTTGTGTGTGTGTGTGTGTGTGTGTGTGTGTCCCCAGGAGAGGGCCGCAGTGAACTGGACGAGCTGCAGGAGGAGGTGGCACGCAGGGCCAGGCAGCAGGAGCTGCAGAGGAGGAAGGAGAAGGAGAGGGAGGTGGCCATGGGCTTCAACCCCAGACCCAGCAAGTTCATGGACCTGGACGAGCTTCAGCACCAGGGTAAATACCACACAGCAGGGACATGAGGGAGAGGCCGGGGCTGGTAAAGAGTCATCCGGTCAGACTGACGAGTCAGGCCTGGGCCCAAGATTCAGTGGGATTTGGAATGGAGCAGAAATGGGGACAGCTGGGAGAGATAAAGTGTGGTTGAATGTGTCCACAGCGTTTGTATGCTAGCGCGCGTGTGTTTGCTCTTGATGTTTTTCCCTTTCCCTCTGTGGCGTTATAGTAACTGGGTTAGGCTGTCTTTAGCGCTCTCAGGAGGTACAGTGCAGAGAGAGAGAGAGAGAGAGGGGGAGAGAGAGAGAGAGAGAGAGAGAGAGAGAGAGAGAGAGAGAGAGAGAGAGAGAGAGAGAGAGAGAGAGAAGCACAGGGAGAGATTACCTCCTGCACACCTGAATAGACTCATGTTCCAGAATCAACCCAAACATGATGTGTCATTGATTACTGATGTAACACTTGAGCTTGCCCAAATGCTCTTCTGTGTCCTCTGCATGTGTGCCCCGTAGGCCCGATTTAATCCAAAACACAACCACATCATCAGAAGCAATTCTATAAATACAACAGTAGGATGGTTCTCAGTAGAGTTGCCCTACAAATATGAGTATCACCGTGTCAGACACATGCATCTTCAAACACATCTACAAACTTACACACAAATCAGTGTTTTTCTCAGCAGGAGTGCATGCAGTCTTGAGTGCTTGAGTGCATCTGTATTGGCGATAACCTTTGCATACGCCCGTGTTCGTGTCCGCATAAGTCATAGTGCTCATCCTGGTGAGGTTTATGTGTGTACTGGGAGCATGCCAGCCTGCCATGGGCATTGAGTGTGTGTACGTAAGTGTATGTGTGTGTTTTCAGTGGCCTGGCCTCGCTGTGTTAATTGCAGGCAAGGGGGGCAGTTTTGAGCGCTGTCTGGCTGAGGCAGACGCTCTGTTAGAGCAGTCTTGGCGCCTGGAGCAGGTGGGGGACCCGGCCGCCGCCCTGGCGCTCTCCTGCCATGCTGTGTGTAAGTAATGCTGGTTCCACCCCAGCCCCCTGCCCACCCCCTGGGCCTGGTGCAGGCTCCACCCACCACTCCACCCCCCCAGCCATCCACACTTCCACCCCTACCCGACCCAGAGCTGTCTGCTTGCGCTTGTCTGGGAGCTTCTGTGTAACCCATCCTGGTCCTCTATGTGTCTGTGATGTCCTTGTGTGCTCGTTTTCCACCCGAGTGTGCTGCATGCTCTGTCCGCGCTGGGCAGGCTTACCCGCGTGTCTTCAGCCGGCTCAGCCGCGGTGAAATCGTGCTGCCGCAAGTAGCAAGCCGGGTCAATGGGGAGAGACGGACAGGAAGCAGCAGACAGACAGAAGCTGCTTTATGCGCCAGTGGTTTTTAGACCATCTTCGGTGTCTCTCCACTGTGGATGAAAATTGGACTGGCCCCTTCACTTTGGAAGTGCTACCCATCAATGTCTAGAATCAAAATCTGTCTCTATTTCATGTCAGGATTTTCAGACACCTAAATCCCGGCTGATGCAGCTGGATGGTAGTTACCATGGGAGGACAGGGCTCCTGTCTGGAGTAGCTAAGGAGTGGAGGGACGGCTGAGGGTTTCCTAAAGCTGTATGTGATGTCCACATTAACATGGCCACATGTCTTTATCAGGAATGGCCATTTTTGATCCTGGTTCCAAGGTTTTGCCCAAAGCACAAGCATCCTGGCTTGAATGATTAATGAGGTAAGGACAATTTCAGCCAGGCAAAACTCTCTACCAAGCTATTTATACCAAGCCCCTCTCACAAACTGCTATCCAGGTCAGCAAACCCTCCATGTCTCTCCCTTTTCTGCCCTGCACTGTGCGTGTATGACTGTGAGTTTGTATGTGTGTGCATGTATGGATGTCTGTGGGTGTGGTTGAGGGTTTGTGTGTGTGTGTGTGTGTGTGTGTGTGTGTGTGTGTGTGTGTGTGTGTGTGTGCGCGTGTGTGTGTGGACGGAGTTAGGGTAGGGGGGCATGTTTGTAATAGAGGGAAAGAAAAAGCTAGGTTCTGTAAATAATTCTTCTCTAAGACGAATCAGTCTAGTGTTAGACCAGTCCGACACTTATCAGTCCAAAGCATCGTGGAGGTTCACCCACATACTTTGAAGCACCTAAACACTGCGACACTGTCTCAGAAGTCATGATTTCACTGTGGTGGAAAACGGTATCTGCTTCTCTTGCATAGATGGCCCAGATTAATCTGACCGCTGCTGTGACCTTGTAATCCATCATTGATGTTCTCTCTGTACTCTTTTCTCCATTTCTCTCTTTTTCTCTCGTTCTTGTCCTCTCTGTTGTGTTTGTATGCATGTGTTTGTATGATGTACCTGTGCTCCTGTTTTCTATGTGTATGTGCGTGCGTGTGTGTGTGTGGTGATCTGGCCCTTCACCTTCTCCACCCCCTACCTTCTCAGTTAGAGCATCAGCAGCAGCTATATTGAACCATAGAGCAGCTGGTGTTGACAGCCTTAAATGTTCTGAAAATAGCACATTTATGAAAAGCAGAATTAAAGATATATCAGCCTTAAATGAAACATGTTTCAGGGAACCATGGCAACACTTAACCTCCTGTGTAGTTTTCCAAGGGCTGCAGACAGGAGAGCAACCATATCTGCCTTTTCCTAATGAAGCTGCTGACGTAAGCAGCAAGCAGATTCCACTCCATTCAAAGTGAATGGGATCTTTATTAACTCTCCTGTCAGATGCCAAAATAGCCTTGTGCTTTTCTATACTGTTATCTTGTTAAATCGTACTTAGCATATCACTCATATAGAATAGATACATTCAGTAAACAAAACACTGCACAGTCTTACACAAGAGTTTTTGTTTTTTTTATGGGGGTTTGCCAAAGTAAGGGCTTATGTGTTTACCTCTAGTGGGTCCATTTCTGCTTAACACTTATGGATGGTGTGTGAAAACAGTGTGCAAAGATTTACCTATTGAACCCAGCCTAGAGCACGTCGTCCAGGTGGAAGGTGGGATTCCCTCCTTCACCCCCTCACCTTCCTTTTAAAATTCACTACTGTCGTTTCTATAACAAAGAAGTGTTCTGCATGCGGGCCCCTCATAACTCGGCTCTTTCTTTTCTTTTCTGCATTTTCTCTCCTTTTCCTTTCCTTTCTTGTCGTTTTTCTGCATTGTAGCTAAACTAAGATTTTCCATGCATGAGGGCAGTGCTAACACTCATAGCAGGACTATGGCTGCTGACGCCAAGCTGCAAAAATGCATGAGGAGAGCTCGGGGCCTTCAGCAGCGCATGCAGCAACAGCAAGAGCAGCCGCAGGAGCCCAGCCGCCCACAGGGGCCTTCCAGGTACCACCACTGTCTCCCCGTGTGTCCAGCTTACTGCCTGTCCAGAAATACGCAGCCAGCTGCCCTCTTGTATGTCACTGTTAATCTGAGAAAGAGATTAGCAATGGTAAATAGTAATGACTTAGTGTACAGAGAGAGGTGTGTTGTATTGCTGTGTTTGCTTGTCCTTTAAACTGTGTGCTGTCATTGTTCTATTTTGTTTTGCTGTATGCGTCTGTGCTAACTGTGCTAAGTCCTGTTTAGACATTGACACAATGGAACACTTGCAACTTGCATAAAGCACTGAGAGAAAAATGGATCTCTCTGTCCATGCCACGAGTTTGCTTCTTCATCTCATTTGTGACTGTAAGATGCTGCCTGAGGGAATATAAGAAAGGTAAAGATTTCCGATTAAGGCTTACACTGGGAGCAGAGGTCCTGCACTCACTAGCGCAATGGAGCTCCATGACAGCACATCACAGTTGCTACGGGTATGGCTCAGGACTTCGGTAAGGCTCGGGATTTCAGTCAGGCTAAGGACTTTGATATGGTTCGGGACTTCACTAAGGATCAGGATTTTTGTACTGGACCTGTACGTTGGGATGGCTTATGACTTCAGTAAAGCTGAGGACGTCAGCATGGCTCAGAACTTCTTAAGGAAGCCACGGTGCCCCAGTCAGGTGGAGTGACAGTCCTGGAGGTGTGGGAGTGTAGGCAATGGGGAACACCGCAGTCCGCTCAATGGATTGCTGTTATTTTGCCCCTCACTTTTCCCCTCCCTCATTCCTCACAATCGATTAGCCGCGCTGATGTGATGTATGGCCCGACCTGTCCTAAGCCCCCTGGGTAATTACCTAACGTGCTGCTTGAGGAGTATTTACAGGGAGTCAGCACGCTAGCACATTCATCAGCAGTGTTTACCCTTGTGCTTCCCCAAAGTGCCCCAATCAACTCTGCAGCACATGGGCAGCAGGAGCCATCCTTACCCTGCGTCAGCTCACGCCTACAGCCCTGTCCACCCTCCCCCTTTCAGAAGGACAGCCACCATGCACGCACGCACGCACACACACACACACACACACACACACACACACCACTCTTACTCTGTGCTATAACTGTATTTCTCTCAGATTCTGAAAGAAAATTTTATTATTGGGCCTGTGCTTGTCTTTGCTATCTTAACACACGTGTTGCCCTGCAGGGATTAGATGTGCGGACAGATAACAAATTCACAAGGTGCAGTGATCCTTACGAGCAGGTTCAGTGATGAAGATGGAAGGGTGTGTGCTTGGATGCGCTGTTCTACTGAGACCTTTCACCTGAGTTTCGTATTAGATAAAGACATGTGAGTCTGTGTTGCTGGCCATTCCTAGGGGCCCAGGGAGGCAGGACAGGTTCGATGGCGTATGGAGGAATGTCTGGATCCCCCATTTTAGGGCAGAATTTAGAGAGTGGGTGTAGCATCCTAGAGCAAACCTGCTCCCATGTGGCGTAGACCCTTTGGGCATATTTATTGCTATCGTAGGTCTTCCGGTTTATGCAGTGGGTATGAAAACGATGTCAAGGCCATTCTGTGCGTCAGCTATTGGAAGCCTGTGGGCTTAACTGTATGTGTGCATGTGGGTTTGGGTGTGCGTCCCTGTGTGTCTGTGTGTTGTATGAAAAGTGGTGCATAACCAGAGGTGAAACTCGTGACTTGGGTCTCCTTGAGCTAGATCTCTTGACATAATGCCTCTTAAAGTGCTCATTTGAGCGTCATAAATCTTATTACTAACTGAGTATGTGAAAATAAGTTGTTCAGTGAAGCTCAAATTAAGGGAATGTTTTATAAAACTGAACTCTATGTTTGGTTAGAACAAATAAAAGCTACACTATATGAGACAATTTACTCTTTTTTAATATTATTTTTTAAAAAACAGAAATTCCAGTTTTTAGAATAAAGAACTTATTGTTGACTGACCTTGCAGTCTCAGGTGAAGTAATGGCACTAGAGCTTTCTAAAACATTCCTCCAGTCTGAACATGTTTGTGCTTGCTTTTCTGATTTTATTGCACATAAATGTGAGTGCTTGGAGTCTTACAGAATGTAGCTTTACTGTGTACCATACATTGATGTCACTGATATTTTGATTATTTCCTTTTGAGGTGATATCATTCCCTGCGAGTTTGACCACACCCATATGCTTTTCCTCTGTACAGTGAACAGTCTGGCTCGGTCCAAATACTGCTGACAGAAGAGGTCTGGGAAGGCAGTCAGGATGCTGCCCTTGGCCCGCCGCCACCTGCCCAGATGAAGCCACACTCCTCTAACATGCTCTCTGCTTTGAACTGCCCACCACTCAGTGGTCCCCACCCCTCTCCACCTCAGCCACACCCACAAAAGCCCACTCAAGGCAGCGATTGGTCATCACAGAAAGAGGAGGAATGGGGGGCCAGCAGACTGTCCGATGTCCTGCAAGCATCAGGGGTGCGGAACAAGCCCATCCGTAAGCACCTGGCCATCTCCCTGCCCTCTCTGCCCATGGACTTCTGGGGCCCGGTGGGTGAGACCACAGAGCTGACCCAGCACCAGCAGCTTCCAGCTCAGCATTTGCCCTCTCCCTCCGCAGGCCCTCCACCGTGGAAAGGCACCTCTGATAGACCCAATTGGAGCCCCCATCCAAGTGTCCCTACCAGCCCCCTACCTGCATCCGCCCAGCATGAGGAGAGCCCCCATCCAAGAGCCCCCATATGGCAATCCGTGCACGACTCTCCCCTACCTCGCTCGCCTGTCCTATCTGGCTCCAGCCCCAGACAGGCCCCACCTGCCACAGCCCGTCACTGGTCTTCCTGGAGCCTGGACCGCCCCAATGCTGTGGTCACTCCCCACGAGACACCTCCAGACCAGAGTCACTTCGTCAGGCCTGCAGCCTCCCCCCGCTCTCCCGGATGGTACGGACCTCCACGTAGTCCAGTGAGCAGGAACAAGAGCGCCACCAGGTATTCCTACTCTCAGCGAGAGGCAAAGGTGGAGCCAGAGCCCGTGGAGTCTGAGGACCAGGAGCTCTCTGAGCTGGACTCGCTGTACCAGGCCAGTCTGCAGGCAGGCCCCAGCGTTGGCCGAGCCCTGCACGCAGCTAGCTCCCCAGCCTCGGCAAAGCCAGGTATACTGACCATATGTTCCTCCACCTTTCATACCATTCTTGTACCATGCTTGGAATCTATTACTAGTAGGAACAGCGCATGGAGGGATTACGGGTGGATTATAATCTGCTTGCCTTGCACAGTTCCAGCTGCTGCAAGGAAGCTGCTGTCCGGGGTGGGGCGCTCTCGGACACCCACAGCTGAGCTGGAGAGGACTGCATTCGGACCAGCAGGCTGCCACAGCCCCACTGGGCAGCTCAGCAT
Source organism: Electrophorus electricus (assembly GCF_041902795.1). Classification (NCBI taxonomy): domain Eukaryota; kingdom Metazoa; phylum Chordata; class Actinopteri; order Gymnotiformes; family Gymnotidae; genus Electrophorus; species Electrophorus electricus. The sequence continues at coordinate 10,132,480 of NC_137511.1, read as the reverse complement.
GGTGACGCACCCCCCCCCCCCCCATCACCCCATGTCTGCACGCTGCTTCAAATTACCAGTGGCTGTGACGCGTTTGGGTTTAGCTAGTAGCTCTGGCTGGTAGACATTTCTAGGAATGATTGTTTGGGATTGTGTTTACTTGTAGTGTCTATCATGTTTGTCTGTGTGGAACATGCTCTGATGTGAAACTGGCAGTGTTTCTTACCTGAGCCGCTTCTGTGTCTGTCTGCCAGTGGAAACCTCCAGGTTTTTGCAGCTCTTTGCTGTGGCCTTTTTCGATTTCTTTCCTTTGTGTCCATGTGTTCATTTGTCTTTTTGTTTCCCATCTGACTGTTTTGCCTTGTCTGTGACATGTGCAGTAATGTGCAGTAATCCAGTAATTAGCAGTAGTAGTGTGCGTTAATGTAAGATCAGTGTACTGTGCGGTGTTTGTGTATGTTCACTTAGTAGTGTGTGTGTGTGTGTTTGTGTGTGTGTGTGTGTGTGTGTGTGTTGCTGGATCAGGGGCTGCAGGAACAATATGGTGACCACATGCACCGCGTCGCACGCAGCCTGAGCGGGACCGTCATAGGACGACGACAAGACCACCTTGCTGTCTCCCGCAGCTTTGTAAGTACTCCACTCTCTCTCTCTCTCTCTCTCTCTCACACACACACACACACACACACACACATACAAACACTAAAATATATGCACATATGCTGCTTGCCTCTCATATGAAACTCCCCACCTCTAATTGGAGAAGCGCAGCCTGTTCATTACTGTTCAGTACTGCAGCTCTGACACCTGGATGACCTGTAGCTCCTTTATGGTCCAGCTGAAGAATTAAAATGGGCTTGATGGTTAGGAGTTAGCTGAGGTATCAGGAAAGGGTCATGTGTGTCCCAATAATCTGCATGAGACTGAGCATTACCAGGCAGCGTCTCCTGTTTTTGCCTGATACTTGTGTGCAGCCTGTTCCCTGTCAATCACTGCAGAGCTTGCTTTATTACACACAAACTCACACACCTGCAGTGAGCATACCAGCTAATCAGACATGCAGTGCTTTTCAAAGGACAGATGTGTAGTACTTAACCAGTGACAAATCAACCATGATTTGGCCCAACAAAACACAGTTACTGATACACAGTTACAAACATGCCTTCTGACACACACACACACACACACACACAAACACACACACACACAAGATGCAATATTGTACTCACTTTCTGATCAGTACAATGTAGTTAGAACATTATTAGATTAGAAAATTCATAGATGCAAATTTTTATTTTCAAAAACACTTTTAATGTATTTAATACCCCCTGGTAACTGCTGTGATAACTGATAGATTAAACTATCTGTAACCATGACAGTGTTTGGTGTGACACTTCCATGTGTCGCTTAGATTTGAATATGGTGATATATTTTCTCCAGCAGTGCCTGTCTCACTCTCAGCAGTGTGCAAACAACACTGACTAGAGCTCAGTACGTCCTGGGCCTAATCAGCTGACAGCATGGCCTTTCACCCACTGTTACTTCCACACGCAAAGTCTCAAGTGCGCACACACTTTGCTGATACCTGCTGCGGGTCACTGTCTGAGTCACACTGCCATCCAGTGTCTGCGTGCTCTAACTGTCTCTCGGACAGAGCCTCAGCTCTTCCAAAGCCTTCCTGTCATAGTGAGGGTGAGCCCGTTTCATGCGTCAGTTGCAACTGCCCTTCTCTCCCTCTCTTCCCACCCATCCAGACTCTCTTTCTCTCTCTTTGTTGTGTGTGTGTGTGTGTGTGTGTGTGTGTGTGTGTGTGTGTGTGAGAGAGGGTCACCAGGGTCCCATCATGTCACACTTTCCACCACATGTCTTGCTCACATGCTCCTCTTATGTGTCCATCGCGTCATCCTGCCCTCCATCCCCATCCTGTCCAGGCCTGTGCTTCTCTACCACCCCTTCCCCAGCAGCCTGGGCCTTGGGTGGATGCCCCAGGTAATGCTGTCCCCAGCCCTTCATCAGCCCCAGCACCCGTGGAGGCCCATTCTCACACACTCTTACTGCTCGCCACTTTCTAATACCATTGCTTTGGGGGTCAACATGTTTCTGCTAAGCAGTGTCTACTCTACAGTGTGCTATGTTTTCTTCTTGCCTGTGTGTATTCTACTGCAGGAAGAGTTTTGGACTGGCTTTGGGATTGGTTCACATCCTGTCCTTCACACTCGATTCTTCCTCTCCCCTTACAGGACGTGTCCAGAGGGTCGCCGAGCTTCTGGTTGTGTTTGACCGGGGTCAAGCTTCCTCCAGTGGGCAGTGCTGCCGTCCAGCACTAAACAGCAGGCCTCCCTGGCCTGCAGCCTCCTGGGGCTCCTGGCCTCCCCAGCACTGGGACGGTCCCCCAGACTGTCAACACACATGGGACAAACTCAGTCCCCACAGCCCTGCAGATTCACCCCACACACATCTGTATGATAATTGCAATCTCCTCCCAGTGCCCAGTGTGCTTTCCCTGCTATGCTAACAGCTATGCTAACGCCCAGGTCCACTAGCAGCTGTGTATGAATGGATCCAAAACTAGCCCGCCAGAGCTATTGCTCCATCTCCGTTTCCCAGGCCAACGTGATGGGGCTCCTGTCACCTCGGTCACTCATGTCATGTGTTGCCTCCTGTGTCTTCTTGTCCAGAGTGCGGCCTCTTTGACGCTTTACCTGGCCATGTGTAATTGATCTGGGATGGCCTTCCTTAGGCCTTTTCTCCTTGCTTCTGTTCTGCACAGTGGGGGAGTTACACTGCATTCCTCTCCTGACTAGGGCTGGCTGCTCTGCCCACAGCACGGTGAATGGAGGGGCAGAGCCGAACTCCTTCACGTGGCAGCGTGGTGATGGGTCAGCGGGATGGAGCCGGCGGGTGTGTGTGTGTGTGTGTGTGTGTGTGTGTGTGTGTGTGTGTGTGTGTGTGTGCGCGTGTGTGCATGCAACTAGCAGAGGTCAGGCTAGCAGCACGCTGAGGTACAGGAACGGCTCTGAGCCTCATCTCTCCCGCAGTGAACCATCCTACCCCGAGCACTTAACATAATTAAACGCACTGTGTGGAGCTGCAAAGCTAGCGAGAGCCAGCAACATCCATGCTAACTTTTTAATATCAGCGAGTTCCATTTAGCCTCTGCACAGCCATTGTGATTAACGGGAGTGTGCGCACGTGCGTGCGTGCGTGCGTGCGTGTGTGCGTGCGTGCGTGTGTGTGTGTGTGTGTAATGGGGGTGAGAGCAAGCTGTTAGTCCAAGCTGTTAGTCCAGTCCCTGCCCTAAAAAGCTAAACCTGAAAAAAGCCAATAGCATCTCCCCAGGCTGCTTAGTTCTCTGAAACCTTCAAAGGTCCAGAATATTTCTCTCTCCCCTCTTCTCCTACTCTGACATTTTAGAAAGAAATAACTTATTTTTTGTAGGGTGGTGGGTAAGTAGTGTAGAGCTTGTACTGCTTTATTGACTAAGTACTCATCTACCCTGCAAAAAGAGAACAGTAGTGGAAGCTGCGCTTTTTTGTAAGTCTCTTGGCTCTGGTGCTTGGCCAGAGCAGGCATGTGTATGTGCAGTCGTGGAGAGGGGCAGAGCCAACTCCTCCTCCTCCTCCTTCTCTTCTCGTATGGGCATTCCCTGTAGCACACACCTGTTTTATGTCTAGTGTTACAGGCAAAGACTGCTTTACTCATTTTGACGGAATATAAACCAATAAATGAATTTATTGTAAAAATATGAAACCTATGAATACTTATGAAATATAAAGAGGAATGGAGAAACTCTACGTTATGACATTATGGAATGTTAAAAAATTTTAGTGGTTATAATTATTATCTGCATTAAGACGAGTATAGTACACTTCAGAAGTGTAAAGCTGGAGTCAAACTGCTATTTTAATTGTATTGACAGTTCTCCCATTTGTACAGGGAGATATGCCAAGTTAAGCTTTCTTTTTATTTCTTTTGTAACCTGCAATGACACTGATAACATACCTATGAGGCTGATATGACACTGATAACATAGCTATGAGGCTGATATGAGCATTTGGAAGGCAGTGGAGGGTAGTCAGCACCTCTGATGTAAACAAGGGACACAGTCATTCCATGTAGTTTTATGTCTCTTTGGAACCTTCCTTTGAAAACAAAAATGTTCAATTCTAAATCAAACTACTTAAAAATTGTTTGGCCCTGATAGTTATGGTGATTTTAAATATTTAACAGGTTTCTCAGTGTTTCAGCAGTTTATGAACATTTTGCACAAAACTTAGAGACTTGAGAAAGGACTAGTTTCTGTTATAACCATATTGTCATATAACTAATGACTGAAATATCCTAGCATAGTTCGACCAATGGTCTACAGGACTTTGAGATCACTGTATAGTTTGATTATTGCAGTATGTAACCCATTGTCTTAATCATATTATATCATGATATCCATTATTTTTGCATTAAAGCTAAGAGATTAGTCCTAAATTGTAAATCTTTTTTTCCCATTTCATTCAGGCTTTACTTAATGTTGTATCAACCAAAGATTGGCACTAACACAAAGATAACCCATAGCCCATCACTGTTTCTTATTCATCTCTTTGTCATGGATGTTTGAGAATGTAGCAGTGGTGTTGCCTGAGTATGCTATGCAACAAAAACGCACTCTCCTCGAGAACAACCAGCAAAGAGACAGACTGGGACAGGCCCAAGGGGAAGTCCTCCCTCTACCCCACTTTCCTTTTAACTGAGGAAAAAAATGATTTCCTGCTGAATTGTGGAATATGTACATATTAATGTCTGTACAAATAACAACCTTTGAATGCTAGCTGTAGCCAGAGAGAGATAGAGTGATGGATTTCTCAAAGACGAAGACAGCATTTTTGGTGGTTTTCCTGTTGGGGACTCATTTGTAAATGCTTGGGGCTGAGGGAACTTGTATTTTTGCAATAAAGTTATTACCGATGCACTCCTGCAGGGGCGCTGCACAACCGCCTATGGGCTGTGTCTGTGTGTGCTGTTCTCAAAGCTACAGTATTATCATCATTAGTACCTTGCCCCAGCACATCTGTCTAAAAGAGCAGCACTCATAAGATGCACATTAATACAGCAACGGCAAATTTAAGTTCTTGGTATTTAGGCATCTTATTTTAGATTATAAGGCTGTACTGCTATATTAATAAACCTTGTGGGTCAGACGGATTGTATATAAGCTTAGTACCATTCCACAGAGCCAGTAGTATTACCAAGTCATCTTATACCCACACATTAAACAAAGGACTTCCTAGCTGTCCAGTGATGTTGCTGTGACAAGTGCAATAATGACAAAGAGCTCGAACCAAATGAAAGCAGAACAGCTACACCCTGTGGCTCCTTATTGCATCGCTTGCATTTTTCTAGTTGGGGCACCTGAGTGCACGCATATTCTCATCTTTAAATTACTCACTGGGACCTCCTGCTCTCTGATAGAGCACCAGGGGCAAAATACTTTGTCTTGCCTAATCTTTTTCTACAAGAGGTCCTACAAGGAGCCAGTTTGATTCATTTTAATTTGAAATATTCTTGATTCTCCCACAGCAGCCAAAAAGGATCCTGCATGAATGGCACAAGATGTAATCTTATTGTCATTTAAGTCAATGATAAATTGTCTTATAACAAACAACCCACAGAATATTTTACAGTGCCCATCTTTTAGTAAACAAATGACTTTAACAATCAAGGTCATTAAGACAATGTCCTTTAATTTACTAAGTCATGTTGGCTCTTTCTTTGTCTATAACTTCATCAAAACTCACTTTCTCTAATTAATAGTGTTGAACAGCAGTTGGGTGGTATTTAACCTTATTCACCTATACAAAACTTTTAGTTTATGTATTATTTGTGGTAAGCATTTTAGTGCGAATGAAGTCAGCTCTGTCTTCATTAGAGAGTTTCTTCTGGCTGAAACATTCAGTTGTTGATTTGGATTAGTTTTGCTGAACAACCCAACCTCTTGCATTTTATTTAATAGACACATGCACTTTATAGACATTATGCCATAAAATTTACTGATACAGCTCTGTATTCGTTGGTGTGTAAATTAAGTTTTATGATTTGTGAATTTTATGATGTGTGATATGCAGTGTTTAATATACATCCCACATATATAATATGGTATACATTTGCCAAAAAGTAAAACTTCTGACAGTCAAACCCACTTTACTGTTCTAATGATGTTCTAATAATTTAGGTGGTCTTTAGCAAACTTGAAATGGTCAACAACCTTAATCTTTTTTTTTTTCCCAAAAAACACTAAAAACCACTGTATAAAATCCTCAGCCTCATAAGCCTGAAGTGATTCTTTCTAAGGTTTTCTAAAATCTGATTTGATTGGCCATATTGTAACAGAATTCTGATGTGAAGAGCAGGTAACCAAATGTGATCTTTATATCAGAACAGGTCAAAACTATACATAGCCTCAACTGCCCTCCTTTTAAGATGAACTGGCCTTTTTTAAACCATGCCTTCAGTAAAGATATGAAAATGTAAAATGTGTAGTTTGTTGTTTGTATAACATAGAAGATCAGGTGCCATTCTTGCAGAAATCCAGGTAATTCAAAAGGATTCAAAACATGCATGGCTAAGTCTTATAACTGCATGCATGTACCTTAAGTGTAGCCTTCCTAGGAAATGTGGTAACGTGGGTTTATTCACAATGTTGGCTGGTATAGATGGATTGGCTGCTGGTTCTCACTGCAGTGTGTTGTCTAAATGTACAAACATTATGCAGAGAGTTCATTGTAAAGCATCCTTGGGTATAATAATAATAATAATAATAATAATAATAATAATAATAATACCACCTTATGTTGATTAGGTCATGACCTAACAGCCTTTAGGTTTTTATAATTTATCCCATTTTTGAGTCTGTTTTGTTTAGAATTGTGAATGAAATTACAGTGGGTTTAGTCCATTTTCCTATGCCAGCTTGGCACTTTTAAAATAGTGGTGAGGGCAGAGAAACCCATTTAAATGGTGTTTGAGCGACTATTATACTTGCACTGACAGGGTTATTTGAATGCCAATCCAAGGTTATCAGCTACAGGGTTAAGATGGTACCAACATTCTCAGACGAACTATTCAATGGAATGTTTAAACTGACTAGATGTACTTTTCAAAAATATTCAGTTCTTCTTCATGTATGTCACCCACAAATAGCCCAAGCACCAGGTCTTCTGGCTCGTGCCCAAACAAACAAGTTACAATATTCTGCTAACTTTCAGACACAGTTTCCAGCATCATTAACCCCTTCCATGTTTCAGAATAATCAGTAATCAGATCAGTTGGAAGACAAGTTTTCTATTTTGGTGTTACTGCTGTCAAATACTATCACCTGACCTCCCTCAGAGGACTTAACACTAATAGCTGAGACCATCTCCAGCATTAGCCAGGGTACATTCCCTGATGTAGTCAGCTGTCGTAACAGCACACATGCCCATTTCCAAACCTTAGGATTGAATGTTGGAGCATTTTACAACAAGAAAATTCCAGAGGGTAATCCATATATAAGTGGAAATACTCATTGCTCTTCTGGCCAGATGGCTCTTGTTGATGTGTCTCTTGCTTCAACAGCAGGTCTGTTATCTCAGGGGAAGAAACTACTGAGATAAAAACTGCACAGGTAAAAAACTGTGTGTGCATGGGAAAAACTAAAATTAGGGTTGGCTAAAAATGCCAAAACATCTTAACAATAATCATTTGCACATGAAAAAAATGTTAAAGCAGACATAAACATGTGTAGGCCAGACACTAAAAATGTACTTGTGTAAAGATATTACACATATAGTTGGCAAATTTGCAGACAAAAAAAATAGTGGCTTTTATTCCAAAAAGACATCCCTCTTTATCCATTTTTAGTTATTCTAGCTAAAAAAAAAAAAAGAGACCCCCCCCCCCCCCCTTAATTCTTATGCACCACTGGAAAAGTTCCCTTTTGATCTGAGGTAGACCTAAACGTTTCCCTACTCCATTTATCTGTCTGCCACTTCCATTTCATTCATTTTATAATGTCCTGAATTTTCCAGCTATTTCCTGATTAAATTCTTCTATCTTATACTATCTGTCATCTCGCCATCCTCTCATATAAACCCATGGATTTTAATGGTGATTAAACATATAAATATTAAATATATGCCTTAAGGTACACATTTCATACTGATTGCTATAATGATAGTTAACATATTCATAATTTTTCATCGACAAATACGATAGGAATTACGTGCATCAGAGTGATGAAATAAGAAAACTGTAGAGAGAGAGGAAAAAAAAGAATCTGCTTGTGATTGCAATCATACAGCCCACCCGTGAACCATGGTGGCTGTGTGTGGCTGCCAGTGGAGCTGACTCACCTGTCTTTCCTGCTGATGTGACTGCTGACAGTAGCCGCGAGATACCCCAGATCAAACCACTTCAATTCCTGGAGCTTCATCCTGCAGCAGGACAGTGACCCAACAAACTACTGCAGCAACTATAGTGATATTCTAGGTGAGAAAGTGGAAATTTCTCAACTGGCCAAATTTAACTCCTGACTTGAACCCCACTGAAAAATTATATTTTATAATATAACCTTGCAGTCAGTTATTAGCCTCGTGGAAATGGATGGTGCATTTTAAGTTTCATTGCCATTGGCAGGAACGTTAAACCTCTTGAGTTTTTACTTCAGTGCGACCATGAAGAAACTCTGATGTTGTTGCTGTAATGACCTTTGACATACTGTTATTTTTACTTCATTGCAAGCATGGAGAAACTCTGGTGGTGTTGCTGTAATGACCTTTCATATGTTGTTATCGTAACAGATGAATGGGAGTTGTACATTGACAATTATTCTGACTGACCATTTCTTACTTGTTTGATAGTATGTTAAAACTAATATAAATAGGGATGATAATTAAAATTAACAATACAACAAAAAAAAAACCTATATGTGACTTTTTTATTGTACAAATCACTTAAACCTACCATGCCATTGTTTGATGTCCTCTGTTTAAAATAAACTGCTCACTAAAGCATTTCTTCCATTTTACTAGGCAATATTATTTTATTTAAATGTATGCTCACAAGGAAAACCCATTTATGTACACTGCCATAAATTTCTTTGTTGATACTTTCTACAAAATAAAAATAATGACATATAGTAAAAATGTCAATATTATTTTTAAATGTCTACCTAAATAAAGTAAGTCTAAATAAAGCATATATTTGCATTTTATTGTTAAAATTGAATGTAAAATCAAAATGAAATCAAAAATTGATTACGCAAAAAGTGGAAATACCTGATATATGGTTTTTCATTGGAAGGGTGCAACACTCCTTTAAATACATATTCATCAATTCTATGGATTATGTTGATCTCTGGGTAAGTAATGAGTAATAAATTTAGCTTTCTATGTCAAAGCAGAGATGTGACAGCAGGCATTATACTGTTGTCAATGTGGAGGTGGTGCGGGGCTGTGGGTGGTGTGGCATCACGATGCTGCCTCAACATCATGACGCCCGTCAGCCTTCTTCTATAGACCATGGCACTGTCTATCAGCCCAAGCCTAATGGGAAGTGCAATGTAGAGATCTGCCCTCCTGTCTTCCAGCAGAAGGTAGTGGAGTATCCATACGCCTCAACTGCTGCCCTTTTCAACAGCTTCTGCCCAGCAGCAGTCAGACTGCTTAACACTCTACTGAAACCTAGCGCCTAACCGGACTGATCAAGAGTCTTTCCGTCACCACCAGCACCATCAGGACTCATCCCATCACCCAGCTTTAAGTGACCATAGAAATTTCTTGTACACCATTGCACACCAGATGCCCTTTAAACCCGAGAACTATCCTGTGCTGTTCTAGCACTGTGGTGTTATGCCTTCACTCTTTGTAGTCCTGTGTAGTGTGCGGCTGTACTATTGTTGTGTTTCACCAGAAAAAAAACAACAACAACAACTTGATCCTATGCATACTAAGAACATGGAGGAATGACCAAAAAAAAGGTATTTAACTAATCCTTCCGTCTAATCAATGCCACTTATAAATGTATGCAAACTGGAGCAAAGCGACGCTTTTCATTAGCATAATCCGTTTTTATTTCTGTCACGCTTTGAATGAATGGCTGCATCCCCGTGCGAGTGTCTCAATGAGTTTCTCTTGCAATTCAGCTTCTCCTCATCCGCTGTTTTCTCTGTGCAGCGTCTGTCCCTGCACGTGCCTCACGTGTCCCCGGCCACGTTCACATGCACGCGCGCCGGCCGAATGAAAGCGTCTCCGTCTGCTTAAAATGCGCGATGTGTGGCAGTAGAGGTGTAACAGAAACAGGATATTTTTACCCTGCCTTTCACAGACTCTGACTCATGACTTTTACTCTCCTCATCGAGTCTTTTCAGTTTTTATCTGTTTGTTCTAATCTCATTCACAAGTGTATTTTGAGAAATGCTACCCATGAGGAAGGTGTAAAAATATGGTACGGAGGAGCAAAGTTGAGGATTTCATAGGAAGCCACATACTCTCCCACAGTCACATGGCAACACCGCAGTTCTCCCAATATTCGTCCTCTCACCTCTCCCAGTCTCTGTAGAAGAGTTTCTGTGCTAACTTCAATGTACACCTTCCTGCTGTGACAAGACTGGAATCAAGTGACTGTAACACCAGTCTTTCCGTGCAAAAGACTAGTTTAATATATTTCTTTCTTATTTGATTTAAACTTGGAAATGGCTACTTTTTATGCACGGGAGTTATGTATAATTGTTTGTTGCTAAAAGATGTTTTTAAAGGTTGATCAGCTGTAGTATAACTCATAAAGCTATAATTTTATTATGCCCTTTTTGTTTTATCTTTTTAGGTTGAATTATATTATTAATATTATTTGATTTATTTATTTATTTTTTAACCTATAGTTGATATTTTATAGTGGCTGTGAAACCAGACACTTGAAGACAATACAGGAACCCTGCAGACCATATATAAGAACCTGGCATTCTAAGATGAAGTTTGTTAATCAGTTTCCAGAATTACACAGAGCTTTCAGTGGAAACTTTTATTATTTAACAGGATCTGCATGAGTGTTAGTGACTACATGAATAATCTAAATGTTATCATCTAATTGTCATCCTGCTTGTAGGATATTGCACCTGAATTGATGATGAGGTCAAATTCAAATTCAGTGTAAATTTGAGCAGCAATATGCATCACTGGAGTGCAAAGCCAAATAGGAAATATACCCTCACATCACTGAAATGCAGCTGTGTTGCCTAGCAACATTTTTCCTGGTTATTCATGTTATCATTTGGCATATGAAATGTCAAGAAAGAAAGAACTGTTTCCTTTTTAATTAAGCCTCTTTTGCCATCTAAATCCCTTTCCGGACTTTCAAATTGGTCTATATTTTAATTGAAAAAGGCCTTTCTGTTAAACTGATTCTGTTGCTCAGAATAATCAGATGTGTGATTCATTCTGTATGTTTAAACCCCATGACGGCCCTTCTTGTTCTCCTGGGGCACAGAAAAATACATCGAAAATGTTGAAAAATACTACAGTCCTTCAATTTCTCCTTCAGATGGTTCTGCACTGTTAATGCTAGCATACTACAAGAGCCCATGAAACCACCAGCATATGCAATTCCTAAAATATTTGGGGCTGTGCATTATTTCAGCCTGAGTTTAGTGACTTCTCAAACTGCCATTCAAGTCTAATAAACGTCTTGTAGCATGACCTCATTAAGCCTTAAGATGCTTGTCAGGCCTGCTGATGCAGCTGACAGTATCGTCAGGAGCAAAGCACTCTCTATGAATCAGAGAGGATCAGAACAAATGAGTGCTCAAGGACCAATTACTCCCATGTCCAAGCAGGGGAGTGAAGGACACATCTAGAGACAAGGCACTGGGAGCCACAGGTCCCAGAGCATAGCATCTTTGCACAATAGAGCAGCATCCTGCAAAAGTGAACTAAAAACATCTAAGGCATATTAGTATTTTGGTGTTAGTTTAGCTTTTTTTTAAAGTTATGCCTTTCCTAGCATTTTTCACAAGATGTGTAGATTAATTTGAGGATACTTTTCCAGTGACCCTGATCTGAGCTGAGCTGAATAGATTGGGTGTGGTGTATGCCTTCGGGCTACAGGTCCATGCCTGCTGATCCGAGAGGTAGTGCAGAGAATGGGGAGGATGGTTGCACTATTGACACTGTCAAGAGAGCAGTCAATATGTGACCTGGTAAGGCCAAGCCTTGAGGGCTCCAAGCTTCACATGGAGTCGTGCCCTCTCTAATTTTTTTCTGAGCTCTTCCACAAGTGACGCTGACACTGCAAACGATTTAGAATTTGAATTGGAATTTGTGTTCATGCAAAGTGGTAATTACCCTTGCTCTGCCAATGGACTGTACAATCGCCCACACTCACATACACACGCACACACACGCACACTCACACTCACCTTCCAGGGGTATGCTGTTAGGTCTGTGTCACATCAACTTGCAGCTAGATGCCCTGTCATTCAATATCTTATATGTCAACCAGGGCCACTTATTTCATTTTCCAGTGAGATATTTATTGTTTGAATTCTGGAGCTGTAAACTGCAGTACAATATATTGTGGAAACTCTAGGCTGTTTGGGTGGAGATCCTAATGCTTAAAGAGAGACTAATGTAGTTGATGATTCATGTCCAGGGAAGATCAAAGAAAAGTGGAAGTGCTAGTGCTGCCTTAAGGTTAAAATATTAAGACATTTAATTTTTTTGCTTTTAAAGCCACTACCACATGTCCACCTGAAACACATAACTAAACTAAATAAAGGGAGAGGACAATGAAAAAAATTGAACTTAAACAAAAATTAAGATGATTTTTTTCACTTCTGTGTTGCGTGTTACCATATTTATTAAGAATAATACATAGACAACAGTGGACAATGAAATGACCTCACTTTTAATTCATTGTGGTCAGCCACATGTAAACCACTGATCTATTGAAATTAGGTCAGGGATTCTGACATTATTTCTCCCCAAGAGAGCAGAATCTGCTGAGTAGGATGATTAACTACAGTGGAATAATCTATTATACAACATTTTAAAATATATCTTCCCTCTCAAGCTTCAGTGCGAGCATTATATTCATTAAGATGAGCATAGTTCATTAGTCATGCACTTAACTCCATATGCTATTCCCTAGGCAGTGTATGAAAACAATTCCTCTTTGATTTTTTTTCTCCTGTGACTTTCATTCACTGATAAGCACCTAATATTTTTTTTAATGTATGTTATTTTTTTGTTGATCATTTGAAGATGAATCTAATTTGAGTACAATCTCCTGATGCTCGGACCTGTTCAGACACATGTTAATCTAAGGTTGTCCTCAGCTGCCATCCTCCTATTGAGTTCACAGATCTTCCCCTACTCTGGTAACAATATTACATATAGCACCATTGTCTATATTTTAAATCTGACATTATTCTGCGTTATGGTAATAGTAATACATTTATGTGTGCACAGGCACAAAAAAAAAGAAAATGCACTAAGATAGTAAGTCTTCTCTATAGTCCTTCAACTGATCTACTCCCAATTCCCGGTCAATACGCACTTCAACCCCTAACGCCCTTGTTTGTCCTCTCACCATTCCACTTGACTGCACTCAGCTAACTAAACAGAATTGTCTGAAAGTCACACTTTTCCAAGAATTTGAGAGATGAGAGTGTTGACAGCTCTACTTTACTGCACAATACAGCTGACCTTTACAGTACATTCAGTTGAAATGAGAAAAGTACTTCATAAAATTGGGTAGTTTGGTAGAAATTGCTATTTGGAATTTTCTGCTCTCTTTGGTTTTCAGTCAGGGCTGTTGTTGACCTATAAATCTGGGTTTTTTAAAATGACAAGGCCTCTAATAGAGTGAGTATTTCATATTGGTCTGCGTTTTATTCCTTCATGTGCAGTTGACGAGTTAAGTACCTTGTGTTACCTTGACAACAGGCAAACCTTGACTGAAGAGGTTTTTACTGAATCCCAGTGAATGGAACTAAGTTTGGCACTCTCACCATTCCAAGGAGAGTTTTCATGGACACTGGAGCCTCAGCTTCACAGGATGGCTTAGGCTGTCTCCTTCAGCAGAACGAAAGATTTTCCACCCCCAAGAACATATTATGGAGTCAGACAGCAGTGCATTCGAACGTGAATGTTCCTGATTGATACAGCTGCCTGTTCATTGATTTACTTTGTGGAAAGTGGTGGCTAGAGAGTTGGGCCGATCAGTGCAGTGATCCAGTACTGACTGGAACCTCGTTCTTCAAATCTGGCTGTGACAAGACAGAACAAATAAGGCTGTCAGTCTCAAAGGCATTGTTACCTTAGCCCTGTTCAACACAATAAACCCTTGCTGCCTCTAGCACTCACAGGTGTCTGCTAATCTCCAATCAATGATTTCCATGAATGACCAGGGTTATCACAGGGTTGCTGACTGAGGTGAAGGAAGTGCTAATAACTAGAGGGAGAAATCATTTTATTTTAAAGTTTTGTTTTTACTTACATGGGGAAAACACAAGGATAAATAAATAAATAATTGTTACGGTGACTGAATAAAGCAACCAGTGTTCCGATGAAGAGAGTTTACATATAAAGAAAAATGTGGAATGGTTGGTGTATTGTACATTTAATTTAGAGGAATCAGTTATATTGCCCTTGAAATAACCCAGTGTTTTTAAATAGATGAGTTCTGCAACTTTGAAACTGTCAAACTGATGAGGCACTGACTTTGTGGCTGTTCCTTTAGTCATATTCATGCTAGTGACAATATCTTATGAATATCACATCATCACTTACCAGTCTGTCAACATCATCATCATCATCATCATCATCATCAGTAGAAAAAAATTATATTCACATGCCACCCAAACTCATGCAAACACATCCATGTGTGTCTTTGTGCATGTGTGGATATCTGTGGTGGTGTGTATGTGTTGCATGTGTGTACATCCCTGTATATGTGCATGTAGAGGGGATGCAGAGGGACAGGATTATTGTGGGATTAATGTATATTACAAAATCCAGTCTCCCTGTTTTCATGCTAATCCTCCCATCACTTTAATCCTGCTGTTTCAGAGTGGGTCTAGGTGTGATTATAATCTCAGAGCTAATAGCTAGCCTTAGATATAATGCTTTCTTATGTTTACCTCCAAATAGAAAAAAATGGGCAGAAGACACCACTCTTAATGGACTGGGGACACTTCTGGACCAATCTCAAAAAATGGAACTAGATTGAATAGTAAAATCTTAAAACAGACTTAATTAGACAATAAGTAAATGAACACAGGAGAGTCAAACCTCTCAAAAAGTGGGATTTCCCTTATTCCCTCCTCTCTGTTAATATAAATGATAATTGTCATGTGCTGAATTAATGTTTAAATTTGTTACATTGGCATAGTTGTGGATACAGTGGCATAGCAGTGGATACACGGTGGCCTTTTTAATGAGTAGCTTTTTTAACAGTTGAAAAGATCTGAACATATTTTAGCTAAATCATTTCTATTTCAGATTGCCCTACACTTTACTGTAATGGAAACTGTAAAATCACTTTCATAAGAACAATTTAAATTATTTAAGATAACAATTACTTTTTATATTAATATTATTACATCAAGCAATTAAACAAGGAACAAGTAAAACTGCTCACTGTCTTTTTGTTAATTATTTTCAGTTATAGTTTAACTGTAGCTCCCTGAGACTGCTATATCTATTAACTGAATCAAATCAAATTCAAGTGAGTTGTCAATTTTAAAAACATTTGATACGATAGGTTTTTAAATTTTACAACATCTACATGGATTAACTGTAAATTGGAGAAAGCAAGAGAAGGCTTGCTGGTCATTTAGTTGAATATCTTTAAACTGTCAGAATGAATGATTTGTCATTTCTAGTGTCATGAAATTTTAATAATAATGGACACTGCAGTAATGTATCTGTTTGCATTTCCAGTTGTTGCTGTTAACAATGAAGTGAGGAATCCTAAAGAGAAATAACTGATCTACACTCTTAGGATTTTTGAACCCTATTTAATGAATGTTGTTATTTTACATCTACTATTTTCACAATAAACTGGTTTCACCTTCTAGAACCTCAGAAGCACTTTGCTTGCCCTGCAACTGTAACTGCAGTGTACTGTAGTAAAATACATAAAGGTAGTATAAATTGCAGTGAAATACACAAGGTTTCCAGGGAAACAGAATGTTTATCATGCTTGAAAATTTTAAGGATTAAGTATCGCTTTTAAATACCCAGATTAAGCCTAAATCTGGACTGCAAGTGAGTCCAAACTAGGCATAATCTGTGTCCAGCGAAAGACATTTTTTATGTTCTTTTGCTAGATAGCATTACATATTGGAGTGTAAACACAGTGGGCTCCCTTTGTTAGTGTACACTGGATTATCTTCTTTCAGGAGTTTTCCCATAAATGCACAGTGATCAAATTTTCTACAAGTTCTCTACATTTGTAAGAAAAACCATGTGGTAACAAAGGCCACCACACATCTGTAGATAATCAGGGTATATATGCCAGTAATCTTTCCTTAAAGCCCAGGGATTATGCCTATCACACAAAGAAGGAGAGCATTTAGTGTTTGCCATACTTAGCCAAGGTGCAAGTCTTTGCCCTTTGCACAGTGTTACATTAACAAACACATTTTTACTGTCATCATAATAGTGGAATTTGCCTAAGGTCTATCAATTACTAAATATGTTTAGATGGCTGGTGGTCCAACTGCAATGTCATCATATTCTCAAAATTCTAAACTGTAAAAAAAAACAACAACTAGCATCCAGAAGGAATGTGGGGTTTTCTTTTGCTCACGTGTTAAATGCAATGCAGTGAACTTTTAAAATGGGAATTACATACTGTAATGGCACAGTGTAAGTTATGTGCTGTACCTATCTTGCCTTGTATTGTTTGTGTTTTAGGTCTTCTGTCTTTGTTTGCACATGTGCACTTGATTTCTAGTTTACCACTTAAAACTAGTGACCATCAAGGCTTTAGGAGACCACACTATGGTACTTATGTATAAGAGTATCTGTGAATCCTTGTGAATACATTTTATAAACTCTATAAACTTGTATTAGATTCTGGGCTGGTTTTATGGTTTGCTGAACTAACATTATAGAAGTAATTAACATTACTAAACCATTCATTTCAGCATTAATGAATAATGTTAACAATAAATAATAGTAACAAATTAATACCCTATATTCCTATATTACTGTCTGGCTCCAAGAGCAGTGAGCTTTTTTGCAGACCACAGAACCCACCACTGTAACCTCTGTAACCCTCCATTACAGCCCAGAGAACTCACTTCAATGTCACATCAAAGCAGATTCTGTTATCTTTATTAATATTACCTATGTATTACTATTGCTGAGTTCATTGCTTGTTGTTAATATGGGTATTTAAAAGTGATCCTTAATCCTTAAAACTTTCAAGCATGGTAAATATTAATGTTAATATTTTAAATAAGGTGACCTTAAGTAAGACTTTAAAGAACCCTGAGGAGGTATTCATCAAAGTGAACTCTATTCCCTTCACGTTTGCTCTTGATTCAGACCACAGAGAGAGAGAAGACAGCAGTACCATGCTTAAGAGTCAGCTTTTTTGGTTCCTACATCTCAGTTTGTGTCCTACAAAGCTGCTAATTCTAGTCCTCTGCTATTCTGCTCTACTCTGTCATTCTGCCCTAGTCCTGGTGACCTCGGTTACTGTGCAAGGCACATATCTTCAAACTGTATTAATAACATAACAGTACCTTTTCTTTTAGGAAATCCTTTGGTATCCCAACAAGTAGCTCATAACAAGGTAGATCTGCCTTAAAATGTAAGGTCAGTCTTAACTGACAAGTTATAATTAGTGAGCCTCTGATATTATTAAACTCTGTTTAGCTCTTTGCTGCTAAGTGGCTTGTTTTAGAACTTACAGATCAAAACCTGTAGGTAAAATAACACTTAGAATTCCCACTGGAACTGTCCTGGAATCTCCCTTGCTCTGCATTACTCTTTTGTATGGCATTTGAACTGTCTTCACTGTGATCTTGGTTGAGTGAACCTCACAAAATATGACTAACACATGACTGCATATTTTACATCCGGAAAACGTTTTCAAGTAGCCTTTCTTCTAATTGAATTCCATCTCGATGTGCTCATGGCTTTGCCTGCACATTGAGCAACAGTCTTATGACAACAAAGACAAAAAAGTAACAGAATTAGATCAGCAAGCGAGACCTCGAGGATGCCTCACACAACCTCTTATGCCCAAAAATCTTATGCAATACTATATTTACTGAACATATAAATCAAACAAAGCCTTACTGTGTAAGTTATAGCTTGCTCCATATTCCACTGTTCTTACAGTAAACCCAGCACTGTTACCTCAGACTGCCTTGCATAGGCCTTATCTGCTTAGTATCATATTTGTTTGCTGTTTAGTGCCTGGGGTGGTCCTCTGCAAGACTGAAAACCGCTAAACTATAGCACGGGTTCTGCTACATTTTTGACCCATGGGCTAGCTTTAGTCTTCATTACCCCAGCCATAAGGGTATGGAAGTGACTGTTTGCATTATGTTACTACAGATGATCTGTGCATACACAACTTTATATTCAGTGGGAAGGAATTCATTTTAAACATTTTGAGCAAATCAATGTATAATCTGCCTAACTATTTTTGTAGCAGGTGCTATTTCTTCTCAATATCCTGTTTCCTTATATATTGTTTTGAGATGTGTGTGTGTGTATCTGTCTGTCTGTCTGTGTCTGTGTGTATGTTATAGTGTAACTCTGGCACATATACACTCAAGGAGCAAGTGGGCATACAGGCTTACCTTATATTGTAGGTGGGGATATTAATGGCTTCATGGCTTAGTTGAATTCACGGTGCTTGAGTGTGTTTTGATCTATGCTCTGTTACAGAGCTCTGTGCATACTGTGGTGGTCTGTTTGGGATGTGCTCAGTGATCACACGTGATTACTACACTAAATGGATACTTTGACCTCCATGGAGCCTTCGTCCCATCTTTGGGTGGAGTGAATTCTGTCTCTCAGTCTTTCTCTCTCTCTCTCTCCCTCACACACACACACACACACACACACACACACACACACACACACACACACGCACACACACACGCACACACACACACGCGCACACACACACACACACACACACACACACACACACACATAAATACTCTGGCACATATACACTCATGGAGCCAGTGAGCATGCAGGCTTACATTATATTGTAGGTGGGGGTATGAATGGCTTAGCTGAATTCAGGGTGCTTGAGTTAGTTCAAGGCACTGCAAAGCCTAACTGCACATTTGCGTGCACTCCCGTACACGTTTATTGTACACTGACCAATTCATCATATGCATAGTTGGTTCTGTTAACGGTTACTTCTGGGTTCCTTAGGAAACGACGAATATAATTTTCCAAATCACACCCGTAGTTTTTCGAATTTTTAATGGGAATTTTTCCAAAACTGAAACAGACGCTCTAAATTTCTTCTGTCTAATCTTCTATTTGTGCGTCCTGCCTTCTCCGCGATGAGCGCTTCGGGAATCCCCAGCGCAGCCGGGAAGACACCTGCGCCATGGAATTCTAGCGCGGTGGTAATAGAACAGCCCACGGTCGCTACTTCGGTAAGAAGACGAGAACTTTATTTTCCAGATGCAAACCGCACTTTTTTTTCTACTTTTACTGCTTAGAGTTTGATCATTGTGAAATGTAAAGTTTCTCTCTGTAAAGATTATCTATGACAATACAACTTTTCACTTAATAGCTAAACACAGTTTAACTACCCTTTTTAAAGAAGTTGCGTACGTAAATATAAGAACCTGCGTGGATAGCTGGTATCCGTCACGCGCCTCTGCTCAAGCTTATTGAAACTTATTAAAGTTTCATATATCAATATTCTTTGCGGTTGGCAGGTAGATTCTAAGACATGGATGTGTTCTGTAGAACTTGATAACTACATGTAAGATGGGAGCAATTTACGACCGTCACATTCAAAGCTGATTCGTTTAAATTGCTGTATATATATATATATATATACAGAGAGAGAGAGAGAGAGAGAGAGAGAGAGAGAGAGAGAGAGAGAGAGAGAGAGAGAGAGAGAGAGAGAGAGAGAGAGAGAGAGAGAGAGAGAGTGTTTTTAATCCTTACTTTTTAATGGCAAATTTTCCAAAACTGAAACAAACGGTCTTTGCTGCTAAGTGGCATGTTTTAGAACTTACAGATCGAAACCTGTAGGTAGAATAACAGTGGAACTGGAACTGCTTTGAATCTCCCTTACTCTGCATTACTCTTTTGTATTGCATTTGAACTTCACTGTGATCTTGGTTGAGCGAACCTTACATATGTATTTAAATTTACAATTTACTTTAGGGAAACACATCACAGAGACTGGGTAAAAATCCGATCTTTACTTAGGCTATGCACTTTCGTCAGGCGGAGATTCATTTAGTTTTCCTTTTGGAAGGCTGCAGCATTGGTCACTAGCATTTTTTTTAATATATCAAGGTTGTATTGATAAGAAATTGAGAGATCTGTGGAGATATGGGGAGAAGGGATGTGTGTACTTCAATATTTGCGTTGAATTGCCTCCTTCCAAATATGTCAAATTTACCATAAAGTCATGTTTATGTAATTGTTTTGGAATTAACGTTTCCTAATTTTTTCATCAAAAGTGAAAGAAACTCACAAATTTGTGATTGACTTAAGCCATTCTTCATCTCCACATCACTATTTACAGTTGATTCAGAGGGCCCAAAGATAGGTAATGGAATATGGAATATTCTAGGGATTATAGATGTCATTATATGTCATGTATAGGTGACAATTTTCTTGCAGTGCCCAGGAATTCTGGCATTGCCTTTGACTACATCTGTCTGCACTAATATTACTAATAATATGCCTACAGAAACTGTTAATCAAGATCATTAGAGGTGCTAAAGATATGCAAATGTTTTATCAAAAACTTAGATAGGACATAACCATAAGCATTTTTAATGCTTCTCTGTGCTGTTACATATATTTTATTCACCTAAGTGTTATGACATAAATCCCACAAGCCCAAAGTCCCCACCCACTACCCCTGGATATTAAAGCAATATAGTAAATATGATAATTTTACTTTTTTAATATTTGGACACAGGTCCTTAGCACTGCTCTAGCTGGCAAATAAATTTAAGAAAGACTGCAGATGCATGTGCTGACTGCAGTTGGTCCAGTGATGCTGCAGTTTCCTTTGGGATCAATAAAGTGTCAGCTTTTTTCTCAAGAACATAAATTGTTTGCATTGCATGTATATAATGATATGTCAGTTTCAGCACTACTGACTTTGCCTTCTCCAATATCCATCTACTCTGAGACTTAAGTAAAGGCTTGAAGAAATTCACACACAAGGGACAGTTCAGTTTATCTGTGCATATCTTTCTTGTCAGTGAACTACAAACCGGTCTAAACAGGTGTGTATCCCGTCCACAAAAATGATTGACCTTAATCAAGGTTTGTGTGATGTGGCAGGAGTGTGACTGTGTTAGTCTTCCATTAGGACTCTTCTCCAATAGATAGCTGACTGTCCTGCACATGGGATGCCTGCATTGCTTCATCATTGACCATTGTCACTGATTAGGACATTAAACTCAGCTTTGAAAGAGCACCGATACATCCTTTTGTAAAGTGGTGGTCTTTCCAAGACCTCTGACACTGCAGAAAGGTCCGAGTGGTGAGCACTGCTGTGTCTCATCTTAAAGTGCCTCAAGTTAAATCAGCTGAGTGGAAGGGATCCATTAACTCATGATCTGTTCTGTGATTTCACTGTCATTATTCTTTAGGTTGTGTCCCCTGTCACTAGAGCAGCTACGCAGCCGAACTCTGATCATTCACGTCAACTTCTTGATCATTCACTTCAGCTCTCTGCTGAAGGATTGGCTTGCTTCTGAGCTCCTCTTCCCCTGGGAACAAATACACTGTAATGTTCTTTCTTTATTTTGCTGCTGTTGCATGAGCCCCTTGTGCATTACTGATAAGGCTCTCTGTCGTGAACCCCAGCCTGTGTTTGAGTAATGGTGACACTGTTGAAGTTGTTCAATTGCTTTCTGCAGATTTGTCCCCATTGTGACAGCATATGCCTCTGTGTTCTAATCTCTAATCCCTTATCAATAAAGCTAAAAGAAAAGCCATTAATATCACTGACATCTGGGGATTAAACATGTCAGCATGAAAGCCTGTCTGGATCCAGCTTTCCAGAAATAATGACTTGAGATGAATTTTGGGGTCAATATTTAAGTCTATTTGAGTGTCAAACCCAACAAAAACACAAACATTTTCCTTCAATTTGACTTGAATATATTGCTATTCTGTTGGACCTTTGGTACAGGAGGTATGGGAACTGGAAGATTGCCAAATGCAGATACAAGATGGAGTGTTTTATAGGTACACATTTATGTTATTACTCACCTTGAGCTCAGAGACAAGTCAGTCTGTCTCTGCTCTCTTAGGATGGAGGTTACGGAAGCAACACTGATGTCTAATGGAATATCAACAGTGAAATGTATGTCAACACAGGGAAGAAGAAAAAGCTTTCAGTGGCCCATAGCCTCTGCACCAGGGACCCTTGGTAACTCTTCGTTTCACAGCTTGGACATGACAGAGCAGAGCTGGTGCTATGTGCTAAACAATCAAGGTCCAAACCTGATGAGTTGAGGCTGGGACATGTGCTTAGTTGTTATATATTAAATTCTAGTAGATCTTCCTTCTCATCCAGGGGATGTTGCTTCTCTGATTATTCATTATATGCAACCAATCAGCATTTGATTTCCTCTTATATTCTTTTAGCTGATTAGTTAAACTCACATGTCTGGTTAAGAGTTTAATGAACACTGTAAAAACTATTACGTAAGATTTCTGTTCAGATATCTGTTTAGCCTTACAAGAAAGGCCAGTTTTTAGTCTGTCTGACCATGACAGAGCACTTATTTGTCTCTATGGCCCCATGGTATTTTTCAGTAAACTTTTCTACACCCAGACTCTGTCACTGGGGACTCATTTTTCATTCTGGAAGTGTTTAAGAGTTCCTCCGAGATCCTCTGCTGAAAAGCTGAGCCTGGAACATGGAGATTTAGGCCAAGCTCAGTAGATGTTGAGAAGCAGGCAGGGTCATGTCATTTTGTGATTCAGGTATATGCAAAGTAGCCACAGTCCACTTCAAACACTTATATTCAACTTTAATCAATTTCAACCACCTGACAAATGCTTACCGCTAGATCTTGGTGCATTTTAGTACTACAGACATGTTTGCAAGTATACTTAAAAAGAGAGCAAAGGAACACAGGAGGAAAAATTGTGACATTTGTCATGTAATGAAACACATTCTATCTGGCCTTTTCCATTTGGGTAATGGCACATATTATCTCAAAATATTAATATAGGATTAACCCCTTCTTACAATGAAAACAGAACTTATACTATAGACTGAGTGTTGGCTTCAGTTAATAAAAAGAGATTGTTGCTGTAGTACAGCACCGGGTTTATTAACAATCATGCCACATAGCACTCTGTGTCTCTCTGTAATGTTCCTCCATGTATATTCCCTGCCTATTGCTACCTACTTTGTCACACATGGAGGGTGTATCTAGCCGTTACCCTACTGAGAACTGTATCTAATGATTATCCCACAGTGAACCGCATATAAAATTCAACACTATAAATGTCAGAAATAAAAGTCCTCTGTTGTATGATTGCCTTAATTATATTCCATTTTTCTGAATTTTTGCTTATTTCGTCACAAAATTATTGACATGAAAACCAAAATGAAAAAAAAAATTGGAAATAGATTTGAAAAATTGTCAGCATTATTTTTTCCAACCCAGTCATATCACACACAAAGAAGATACGACAGAATGAGATTATAAACTCATTAATTCTGCACTACAGAGTGAGATTATGAACTCCTTAATACTGCACTACAGAGTGAGATTATAAACTCATCAATTCTGCAATGTTTTCTGAAGTATGCAGACTGCAATGCAAATGTAAATGCTGCAGGCTTGCAAATATAAATTTGTATCTGCCCACCTCTCCAAGACCCAGTTCAGTCTGGGTGAGGCAAAATCAATAGAACAGTTCATGCGTGGATGGACCAGCGAATGGGTAAAGTGGCACTGGGAGACACAGATGCTGCAGCATTGAAAATTTTGCACTGGCTAATTGCAGTGTCCTGTAGAGTGGGCGCTCTGTGCCAGCCATGGGAGATGTGCTTATTCCCTGAAGTTACAGCATTCTTATAAAAGCTTTTGGTTGAGTCTATGAACAAATCAGAGCAGTTGTAGGACCGTGTGCTTGCTGTACTGCTGAAAGAGTTGCTTTGCCAGCTGAACATTCCTGCAAGAATGGGACCTCATGTGGAGTAGTTCAGAGATGTGCCCCAAAATGAACTCTGACTCTGATGTCTTACATGTACTTTGCTTGTCTTCACTCACAGGTGGCCATGGTTCAGGATGTCGCAAAACCTTTTCCCACTGTGCATGTTCCAGACCACGCCCACTACACTATTGGTTGTGTTATTTTAGTCATTGGCATCACTGGGATGGTTGGCAACTTCCTAGTCATTTACGCCTTCAGCAAGTAAGCTCTAAGAGAATCATCTCTCTCTGTTTGCCCCTAGAGATCTACTATCAAGGAGAATGTATGCCAAGGAGAATGTACACAATGAACTACAAAATGTCACTGCAAATTATACTGAACCAGTATGAGTGAAAATAAAGTGTCAGAGTATGACATCAGTGTGGATAAGTCTGTTGGGGAAGAGTTCATCCATCTGACCTTTTAGGATGACGTTTTGTAAACTAGTTTTTGTAAACAAAGTTTGGTAAACTAGACTTGCAACTGCATTATAAACCACAGTGTTGCAACCGGACAAGAAGTGTACTTATGTAGGCTATAGTTCTCTAATTGATGGAATATATCAAAGCATTGTCACAGCCTCAGGTATAGATAGTTCTCTGAGACCCAGGGAAATGGTGCCACTCCAGAATATGACAATGATCACAGTATGAAAGCATATCTGTCTCCCCTGCCTGTAGCCACCTGTCTCCCAGGTATCTGCTTAAAGTGTCCCAGAGGAAAAGCCAGAAGACCCCAACATGACTTGTGTCTAAACTGCAGGGCTCAATCTTACCATCTCTTGCTCTTTTCTGCATGTGCTTTTGCAGGAGTAGAAGTCTCAGAACCCCAGCCAACATGTTCATTATTAACCTGGCTGTCGCCGACTTCCTGATGTGTGTCACCCAGACACCCACCTTTTTCATCACCAGCATGCACAAGAGATGGATCTTTGGCGAGAAAGGTAATCTCACAGATAGCCATATATCCACTCATCTTATTCACACTCTTCTTTTGTCTCCTTTAATGGCTCACTTCAAGGCCATCATAGCTTCTTTGGCAGATGCTAAAGAGGTTGATGTCTGAGAAGCTGCCCTTGAACATTCATTGATTAAGTAGTATTCTTGATGATGATTGAACTGATGATTATCAGTTAGTGGTAGCTCAGTGGTTAAGGTACTTGCATTATAATCAGAATGTTGCTGGTTCAAGCCCCACCACTGCCAGGTTGCCCCTGAGCAAGGCCCTTAACCCTCCATTGCTCAAGTTGTGCTCAGTTATAATTGTAAGTTGCTTTGGATAAAAGTGTAGGCTAAATGCCATAAGTGTAAATGTCAGCAAAATGCCATAAATGTTATAAGCTCTCTCTGCTCTTGCACCAAGTACTTATAAACCATCTGAATGATGTTGAAAGTAGATGGAAACCTGTGTGGATTCTGCAGATTGAGGTTAAATTTTAGAGGACTCAATCCTGACAATATCTTACACAGTCTGTGTGTTTGATAAAGGTTATGGTTCACCCTGATGTCAAGCTACATTTACCTGTTTCTAGTTTCCGTTTTGTCCAAAAATAATGAACATTTGAGGAAAAATGGAATGCATGTTAATATTTAAAAGAAGAAGAAAAAATATTTGGCTGTTTTAGTCTTTGGTTTTAAATAGAATGACATGAAGGAGTGTTTATTGTCTTTATTTCAGAAAACAATTACTATGTTGCTGTCAAACTGGTTTCTAAAGAAAAGTACAGCTAATAAAGACAATCTCAGTTAGCATGTAAAATTATGACAGATGCTTAAAGTTTCTGTTACCTTTCATCCATAAAAGTTTAACAGTAAACTAATTTGGTCTAATCATATTTGACAGTCATCAAAAAATCATAATTACAGTTACATAATTAGTTTTGCTATGTGAATTAGCAATGTAGTTATGTTGGAAACATAAATAAGTAAAAGTTAAAAAGGTTTTAAAGTTCCAATTTATTTTGTGGTCCTTTTTATAATAGATTCTGTAAATCAGGACCATTTTACTAGAGTGCACTTGTGATGTTTTAACTGCATTTGTACTTAGGTTAACCATTCTAAGGCTAAAACATTAGACTTTAATTTGATTTTGTTCCTGTCTATGGGCAATTGTATAATTACCTTGTATGAATAAAGTTAATTTAATAACATCTTAATACATACATGTTAACAACATATTCTCCCATATCAAACTTTTTGGAGAATCTTTATTGAAGCATTTTTCAATATGAAGCAATTTTTAATATTTATCATCTTTTTAAAACACTCGAGTACCTGTTAAACTCAATTCAAATGCAATTAAATTGAAAAATCTAATGAAATTACACCATCATCCATTGGCAAAGAAACAAAGCTGGTGGTTGGTGGTGAAAGTAGATGAATTTTGAAGCTAGTGTAAACATTTTTTTATGTAAACCAATCTCCCTACACTAATGTTCACTGACTTCTACAAATCATCTGACTGGAAACTGTGACATCACATTGGAGGCTTTATATTACTGAAATGTGAAAGAAGATGCTGTGGTATTTTGAGTTGCCTTAAATGAATGCTCAATAATAAATAAGCACATATTTTATTAGCTGGATTGACTGTGGAGACTTTGATCACTGCTGTTCTTAAATCTTTAAACATTTCCTATTTGAAAGTCCATTCTTTCTCTCACTTTTCTCTCTCGTTATCTATGTTTCCTTCCATACCTTGCTCTAAGTTTATACTGAAAATGTTAGTACTGAAGGTAAATGCATCAGCTCCTTCTGGTATGAATCACTTTCATTAAGTCATCTGCTGGTGGACAGCGTGGTAAGTGAGTGTGCATGCAACACTGAATACAATAAGTATAGTGCTGACTCCCAGTCACGGAGAAGAACATACACACCACCTCACCCAAAAACACAGCATTCAGTAGCCAGAAGATGACTGCCACCTCTGCTTTTGACCCAAATGAGTATCAGTAGGAATGGAGCTTCCATACAGACAAATATACCAGTCATATAGACATCACACCTTTAAAGCGATATGTATTTACCTGAAATTACTATAGGCCATACGTGCCTTGATGTATTTAACAGTTGTGTAAAAATGTGGCTGTGTAAATATGTAGGGCTGTGTAACCTTTTTGACAATGACTCTGACATTTCAAATAACATGAAATGACTCTGAATTTCTGAAGTGCCTCTCCACTGAACTGTGATGGTAAACATGGAAATGTTTGATTTTGCCATAGACTAGTTCAAGCCTCAGATAGGATATCTCTGTAGACATACAAAACAAACCTACAGGCCTACAGACACATGTGTGTGTGCATGGGTGAGTTCTGAGCTAAGTTCTCATGAAGATGAAGCTTTTTCAAGCATGCCCCGACGCTAGTGCACACTATTGAAAACAGCCACACAGCTACACATCTTTTCTAGGGCTAATCTATGCATAGTATGTCCTAATCCAGGAATAGTATATAGCAGCTGTGTATACCATCTATTACATAAAACAGTAAGGGTGCTTCTGAATGCCAGTCATGTCCGATGCATTAAAATGCATTATTTATTTGAATAATATCTTTATTTGAAGTTAAGCAACATTTTTTAATCTGTGCTCTACAGTACAGAGTGAGAGCAGCTTTGGGGAAATCTCATACTTCCTGTTAGCAGTATCTTTTTGGTCGAGGTGAGATTATTCTTGATGTTTTCAAAGTATGGAGTCCTGCAATATGGGTTTAATCTTATAATCATTATTCTAACACTCAAACATTGTATACTAATTTGTAATACTAACATTCTAATTTCAAGTTAGGTGTTTTGGTACATGCATTGTTTACCAGAAGTGGCATTTCCATTATGATTGAGGCAAAATAAACACCTACAGTGTTTCCATAGGTCCATCTGACCCACACACTAGCTGTTAACACTGGGCACTTTGCAGACTTTGCTGTATAGATGTGATCAAGCCAGCGAACTGATTTCCATGTTTTGAAATTAATGTAACTAGGTATACAATGGCTAGCTGTGGCATATAACAATGAAAACATTTGTTGAACTGAATCTGTTTTTATCTCTTTCTCCTCCTGCAGGCTGTGAGCTGTATGCATTCTGTGGTGCTCTCTTTGGAATCTGCTCAATGATCACACTCATGATTATTGCAGTGGATCGATACTTTGTTATCACCCGACCTCTGACTTCCATTGGCAAGATGTCACACAAACGCGCCCTCATCATCCTCATTGCTGCCTGGATGTACACCATCAGCTGGAGCCTTCCTCCCTTCTTTGGGTGGAGTGAGTGTTCTCTCTCACTCGGTTCCTCTGTCTCTCTCTCACACACACACTCATGGAGCCAGTAAGCATGCAGGATTACAGTATAATGAGTATATAGCGCTCTGTGAAATGTTTGAAAATCATTTTAAAAATATTACTAAAAAAGATATTTATTCAAATATTTTTATTTTGATTTGAGTACTTGAGATAAATCTCTCATGTTACTGAAATGTAATGTGTATGAAGTAAATGCAATTAATTAAAAGTAATTTAAAGTAAAAGCCAGTATTTTTCAGGTATGAAAACTGAATACTGCTATCTCAAAAGATACTGCAGCCTTAGTAAGGAAAGTAAGAAACAGAGCACTGATATTTATTAATATTTATCTTATTAGATAAAGTAATAAATGCCTACTTTCAGAAAGTCTGCATGGCTGACAATACTCACTGATTTGAAAAAGAAAAAGGTTAAGGGGTTATGTTTCATAGAGTGTCATGTTCTTGTGTCCTGTGCCTCTTAGGTGCATATGTTCCTGAGGGTCTATTGACATCCTGCACGTGGGACTATGTGACCTTTACTCCATCTGTACGCGCCTACACAATGATGCTCTTTGTCTTTGTCTTCTTCATCCCCCTGTTTGTCATTATTTACTGCTACATGTGCATCTTCCGCACCATTCGGAACACCACCAGGTCAGTTTCGTTGGCACACTCCTCCTCTAGACAGCAGATCCAGGGGTTCACAGGATGCAGTGATTTGCACTGAGCAGGCGAAATATGTGATTAAACATCCAATATTACGTAACATTTGAAAAAATACTTATGTTAATACTGTTTGTATAGCTTGTGTAATGTAGTGAATGTGTGATTGTGATTATGTGTGCGTGTGTGAGTGTGTGTGTTACAGCGCTGTGGAGAAAATCAATCGGGACGGGGGAACCACCGAAGACTCAAGAAAGTTCAAGCGACTTAAGAGTGAGTGGAAGATGGCAAAAGTGGCTCTCATAGTCATACTGCTGTATGTCATCTCCTGGTCTCCATATTCCTGTGTGGCCCTGACTGCTTTCGCAGGGTGAGAATGAATATTTACATCTGTGTCATTTAGCTCCTGTGCTTGACATTTATTGTACAACACTGCGCCTTGTCACATGCAACACATTTATGTGTATTCTGTAAAGGAATGTTTCCCCAGCCACGTGTTTTGTGAGTTTGCCTTATATTTTTTAAATGTCTGAAAAGTAGAAGTGTCTGTCCTTTAAACAAGACAGAAATTATGGTATTAATGATTTCTCATTCTTTCTTAAAATTAGACTGAATATGGTGACAGAAAGGAGTTACTTTATAAATAAATGGAGTGCAGAGAAGCTCTATGACACACATTACAGTTATAGTACCTTTCTACTTGCACTTTTACTCTCATGACCTTCATTCAGTAAACACAGAAAAAGAATAAACTGAATAAACTATTTTGTTTTCCTTAGACTTTCATTGCAGATCATTTGTGATATTCTTTATTTTCAGTTTGACTTAGCAGTTTTATTACTGTGATTATAATATTGGTGTTAAATCACAAACCTTAGCAAAAAGAAAACTAGTTTCGATTAAATGAAAACTCCAGCATTGTTTCCTTTGCCATCTGTAAACAGCTAGGCTCTACACAACCAAACACATGAAAAGCCCAGATTGATCAATCAAATCCTAAAACAATATTCATTCTCATTTACAAAGATGCTTCCAAAGACCAAAGCTAAATATAATGGCAATCTCATAATGCTTTTCTATATCCACCTCCAACTATGCCGTGCTGCTTAGGCTCTGCTTCCAAGTTACTTCACTGAGAGAGATATATGGACAATAGAAATGTGCACAGTGCAATTTCAGTTTACAAAGAATTTGGAAAAATCTTGTGAGATCAGGTCATGTTCAAAAATTGTTAAAGGTCCTTGTAGCAGAATTGGCAGTAGACTATAATTTCTGAGGACAGTTTTCTTGATTTCTATGTTAATTTTTAATGTTGTCATATTTCAGGCTTTATGTTATTGTGCAAGCATTTAAAAACATTTTACTAATAAACAGATATAAAAAATTATAGCTGACTGTTAAATCACAAAGGCAGATTAAGTAATGGCAAACCTTATCTCCTAGCATCAACTAAAGGTGGTGATAAATGTAACTGGCATAAATTGCTATTAAATGTCTACTAAACTAAATTGCTACTAAAGAACAGTCTAATTAAGATGTATTAAACACAGTGGTCTTTTAGCTTTGCATAGTTATTTAGGCCCTGGTGCACTGTACTCTATAGAGAAACTCCCTCTGCTATTGAGACTCTGACCACCGAGGCAAGTTTGAGGTAGGATAAGCCTCAGGAAGGAGCAATTTCCCCCATTTTTCTCCTTCAGTACAGGGTAATGAAGCTGACACGGGCAGTAAACGAGCTAAGCAATGGTGTGTAATGTGACTATTTTGTCTGGCCCTTTTTCTCTGCAGATATGCTGACATGCTCACACCCTATATGAACTCTGTTCCTGCTGTCATCGCCAAGGCCTCAGCCATCCACAACCCCATCATCTATGCCATCACCCACCCAAAATACAGGTACTGTGCTGCTCTGCTCTCAAGCTCATCAGTGCTGCTGTAGCATGAAGTGGCTTATGGCCCTGATCAGCAGGTGAGGCTGTGCTCGTGAAGTGGCTTATAGCCCTGATCAGCAGGTGAGGCTGTGCTCGTGAAGTGGCTTATAGCCCTGATCAGCAGGTGAGGCTGTGCTCGTGTAGTGGCTTATAGCCCTGATCAGCAGGTGAGGCTGTGCTCGTGTAGTGGCTTATAGCCCTGATCAGCAGGTGAGGCTGTGCTCGTGTAGTGGCTTATAGCCCTGATCAGCAGGTGAGGCTGTGCTCGTGAAGTGGCTTATAGCCCTGATCAGCAGGTGAGGCTGTGCTCGTGTAGTGGCTTATAGCCCTGATCAGCAGGTGAGGCTGTGCTCGTGTAGTGGCTTATAGCCCTGATCAGCAGGTGAGGCTGTGCTCGTGTAGTGGCTTATAGCCCTGATCAGCAGGTGAGACTGTGCTCGTGTAGTGGCTTATAGCCCTGATCAGCAGGTGAGGCTGTGCTCGTGTAGTGGCTTATAGCCCTGATCAGCAGGTGAGGCTGTGCTCGTGTAGTGGCTTATAGCCCTGATCAGCAGGTGAGGCTGTGCTCGTGTAGTGGCTTATAGCCCTGATCAGCAGGTGAGGCTGTGCTCGTGAAGTGGCTTATAGCCCTGATCAGCAGGTGAGGCTGCGCTGGCAGGGAAAGTGAATACCTGCTGGCGATCCTGACAAATCCTTTGTCTTTATGAGTGAGTTGCCTTCAGTGTTCTGAAATAATATAAATCAGAAGATAGAATCTGGACTCAGTGTCACGACTCAGACAGGGCAGTGCACCCGGGCTTAATAAACAATGGATCTGTGCATCTGTCCAAGAAGGTTCACTGTGCAAAGAAAACATTCAAATAAGCCCTGTGCTTGTAATAAGTGTAATATTCAAGTCTGGCTGCGCTAAGGACAGCAGGGCCCTAGAGCCTTATTTACATTGTATGATCACTGTTCACATACAAGGAGAACACAAGTGAAGAGCTGTGGACTCTGGAGTGCTCTCTAGGACATTTAATTTAGTTACTTTAGTAACCTTTTTGCCTAAAGGTTGCCATATACCTCTAAATAAAAGTCAAATCATCTTTTAGCTCTGATAGCTTGATGATGCCCTTATAATTAGCTCACACACACACACACACACACACACACACACACACACACACACACACACACACACACACACACACTACTATAGTACAGTGTTTTTTCCTTATGAGTATTTCAATCAGTTTTTTTTTGTTTTTCTTCCTTTCTTCTTTTTTTAACCTTGGTTTTTCTCCCCATCTGTCATATGCTGCCTCCCTGTGCACTCCCTCCCCTATCCTGCGACAGGTCTGCTTTGGCCACGTTCATCCCCTGCCTGGGAGCACTACTGTGCGTGCCGCGTGGAGGCCGTCTCCTCAGCACCAGTTTCACGTCCACACGCCGTTCCACGATCAACACCAGCAATGACCTGCACTGCTCTACCAAGTCCCGCCTTTCCTCCGCGTCCGAGAGCGAGACCGTATGAGTGCCTCTCCCCACGCCAGCCGTTAGCACTCCTGCAGAGTCATGCTGTCCACTGGGCACATTCTCCTGCTAGGAGGCTGCCATAGTTTCTATTGCTTTGTGCATTTCTCTTTCAGGGCTTGATGAACACAGAGGAAGACCTGTCATGTCTGGCTAGCCGTCAGGTGTCCTGTGACCTCCGTAAGGAGCTGGCCGAGCTGAAACACGGATGCTCTGTGAAAGAGAACACAAAGGGCCACAACTCGGGTGGCTTTGACAGGAAACACACACACAGTTCTGTTGGACCGGCTCTGAACAACACCGACAGTGCCAACATCAGTATGAGTGTGAGTCCACACCGTCACCCTCCTGATTATCAGTAGTACCCAGCAGATCTTTATACCTGGGTTAGTGAAAGACCAGCGGGGAGGTTGTAATGTTTCTAATAATATTTGCTAAAATGACTAGACTTCCAGGGAAGAGAAATTTCAGTTACACCCTGTAATGCTACACACAGAAAATTACATGGCATTAATTCCATAATGAAAATTATGCAAGCAGAAACTTTTAACTGACACAGCTAAAAGCTATATCAGGAGTCTATGCTTATGAAGCATTTTTGCAGTGTTTTGACTGCATGATATTAAAGGAGACTAACTTGAGGTAGCTGTGCTATCACAGCTTGAGATTTCCAAGGTGTTTCCATTAGGTGTCTGTCTGATCTTTTTACTCATCAGATCAAGATGCTTTCCTGTCTTCAATTTTAAGTTAAATAAATCTTAGTTTTTATCTTTCCACCATGGTTTATTAATTTATTGGGAGTCTTTAGATGTTATTTATATTGATATACTTAGGACCTTGTAACAATTTATAAGCATTGTAATCTTCTCCCTTCTCCATTCTCTTTGTACTCACATGTTTGTGTTCCTCGTAGAATTAACATGCACACAGTACATTTTTCATTGTTCTAATAATTCTTAAGGACCCTATTTTAACATAGTGTAATGAACACTAATTATTTCCCTGTGTTAATACACTGAATAAATCTATTTCCAATACCCCCAAATTTACCTGTACCCAAGAGCAATAATGTGTTGTATGCTTTGTACATAATAAGATTAACCAAAAAAAACCAAAAAAAACAATTTAAAAATATATTTTATATGGCAAGGTAATAATTTACAAAGAGATGCTGAGATTAGACCCAACTGTTGATTTTGGTCCCTTCCTGCCCAATGAGTCCTGAAGGGTAAATGTAATGGCCCCTTCTCCTCAACTCCTCCCCCTCAAGTCTGTCTAGCGTCTCATTGATGTTTGTCGTCATAAGTGTGTGTGTGTTTTTTCCCTTATTAGTTTGTCATTTGTTGCATCTGTCACTAGTTACACTCCTTGTCAGCTTGTGTATTTAAAGCCAGCCTCGTGTCTGTTCTTGTGTCTGTTGGTGTTTAACTACACATACGCTGTTCTTCAGCCTACTCAATTGTGCCTGCAGTTATTTGTCGTGTTTTCCATTCTGTCGTTTAGTGTTTCGTTTTGCTATCGTTCAGCAGAGTGCTTTGCATTTGTTTCTTGTTTGTTGCGTGTTCAATGAACTCTGTGTTACGCATCAGAGCTCACCTCAGCATTCTGCCTCTGCCTCCATATGACATTACAAATACATTTTAATGAGGCCACATCACTATGTGGACCAAAGGATCAGGTTAATTTAGGTCATGTGACATGAATCATTAAGTGGTTAAGGTTTGAACTGGACCAAAGGAATAGCGTTCACTTACTGTGTGATGAAAGCGAGGTCCCTGGGCCTAAACTGTTGGTCTTTAAGATAATCCTCCATAAATAGCTTTATGACCAGATATTCTGGCTCAGCGGGTGGCAAATGTGTCCGGTGAGGGGCGCTCTTCTCACCAGCTGAACACACAATAAGAAACATGCAAAGAAGATATTACGATTTTGACAGGACATGGAGGTGGAGGTGCGTGTGCTGAAATACAAAGAACTATGAGGTTTTGGTCATATTGAAATTACATATACTGTACATGTGTAAATATTCTATGCTGCTTGAGTATAACTAATGGAACTTGTTGAATAAGAAGATCTGTTGATAACACTGACTCATTAACCACAGATGGTGGCAAATCAAGATGACATATCCGTGCCTGAGGTTAGCGACTCCAGTTGTGCACCAGCCACTGTAAGTGCCCTGATATTCATCCTGTGTGTAGCTCAGGCAATAAACATGCAAGTGGAATTTTGTTTTAAAGTAAAAACTTATCTGCTGTTGCTACATACTAAATATTAAGGCTATAAAGAAGGCTGTTGTTTTAAAACATTAAAACTTTTAAAAAGCGCTTTAGAGCCCAAACTGTAAAACCCAATAAAGATGACCTTATTCAACTGCTTTTCCATCACTGGTCTACATATCTTGTACTTACTAATGCAGGTTAAACAATTAAAGCCTTTCTGGTTTAGTTATTATTAAAGCTAATCATATGTGTTGAGCTACAGAGTTTAAAAGTGAATCACGTATAGTTGAGATATTTGTTTTATGTTGACCAAAGCCAACTTTTGGATACCTTTTTGTGGAGGCACCTTTCATTATGTAGGTGACTTTTTGGAGGGTTACATACATATAGGTGCAGCCGCCTGCTAAGCATGGTCAGCTCCGCCCACAGAGAGCAGCACCTGCAGTTTACCGCAGATCTGTGAATGCAAGAGACTCCTCTTCTCAAACCCAGCAGAAATAATCCCATACCGACCACAACAAATGAATTGCTGTACTTCTAACAGAGAATCTCCATTGACAGTGCCTGGTTGACACCTAGCCTTAGGGGCTGCCCCTCCTGCCCTTAGACAGGTCCTGCCAGAGTGCCCAAGTGTCTCCACTGCCTCCAATGCTGAGGCTGGTGAGCTCACTGTGTGAGAAAATTACCTTGCTGTTTAGGGCCCAATGGCCCTTTGTTTCTTGTGCTAGCAGGGTTTTCTTTCTTCCATTATCCTGCTTCAGCTTGGGCTTTTTGCATTGTGTTGACCTTTTTTTCTTAATTCATCTAGGCATAACCAAAATAAGCAGTGTTATGAACTGTGAGATTAGGTCAGAAATGTGTAGCTATACAAGATGGTTATATAATCACTGTTAATTCACTGTCATTCGCACATTCTTTTTTGTGTTATGTGTGATCTTGGATTAGGTCGAGCAGGAGATGATCTCGGCTACGATTCCCTCTATCGTTGTAAGCTCTGAGTCCATGCCTGTTCTCTGGTCAGAAGGGGCAAGTGGCCACCCTTCTAAATGCCTGCCTGGTTCTTCCCTGCTCTCCTCTGATGCCATGGAACCCATCTCTGGGGATCTCATGAGCCTTCCACTGCCTTGAAGTACTGTTACTGTTGCCATTCCTCTGAACAGCATGTGTGCCATCAAAAGCCGTCTCCACCTTTTCTCTCATCCTTCCTTACAAGAATGTACATAAAACATATTTATTTGATCAGTCACCTAGTTTTGCAGTTGTCTGTTAAATGTTTGAACAGTCACAGTGCACAGGGGTCAAGGCAAAGTTTGGACTAGAGTCTCTTCCTTTGCTATGGTCTCTGGCAAAACTGGGCACCAAAATGGCTGGGGAGCTTTAGCTCCAGGAGTGGACACACCTTTCGCCATTCTACTAATCACAAAGAAAGGATTTTCAGCCATTTTCCTGCTCATTAAACTGCATCTCTGTGATGCAGAATAGACATTGTTGATTTTCAGAAATAGGCAGAATGCTTTTCAAGGTAGGAAAAGCTATCCTCAAACTCCCACCTAATGGATTCTATCACATTTTTCTTTTTTTGGTTTACTTTCAAGAAGTAAATGAGCATTTTTGTTTATTAAGAATTTGTAAACACATAATCCTACATATGTATCACAGTGTATGATGTATACTGTAAAAATGTGTTATTGTGCAATATGTTATATGTAATATGTAATATGAACCTCAACACATAGTTTTCCTAGCCTTTAGTGAACAGCTATAGTGTAGTTAGCTACAGCGTGTAATTTTGTGAAAGTAAATAATTCAGAATGAGTTATTGATAGTCTGTCTTTAAATTATGCCACTGTTACTGGAATGAAATTAAAAATCATTCACATCCATGTTAATCCTTAATTTGCAGCCATTTAAATCACTGGTCATAAGGTCACAGTAAAACATACTGTAGTCTTCAGATTAAGGATTTGCTTTTCTACTGGATTTTTGCAGATACTTTAGTGGGATTAATATGGCAGCATCATTGCTTCCTGGGGGATTAAGACAAATTGCTTTTAACGCGATTAATTTTTGGGAAAGGGCTAAGCCATTTCATGGTTTGTATTTGTATTGACTACAGGTCTCCACAGCCTAATGCTTGACATTGCTTTCACGTACTAGGTATCTACCCCTTTTGCCATCCTTATTTAGCTGTAAGACATGTCCTATTTACACAAAGTAATGTTTTTGGATCGCTAAAGCAACCTTTTATTCACAGTTCAATCTTTGAGTGCCTTGCATTTCCGACTGTTGCAATGTTCTATTGATTGACTACCCTTCACTCATTATGTGCTGCTGAGTGTTTTTTTAACATGTACTTTATATCCTGTCACTCAGTCTTATCAGTCATGTGTTCGTGTGTCCTGGGCCAGAAGTTCTACCAACTAGAACTGTCCCAGATGGCTTGATCGCTGTACACAACGAGCCCGTTATCAGTCATATCTGATGATTCCTTGAAGAATGAACTTGTCTGTGGGTAAAGGGTTATAAATAGAGTGCTAATGAATTCCTGTCTGTTTGACACGTTGGTGGCTACTCTCTAACCTCGTGTACGGTGTTGGAACAGCACCTGGGCCTGATCTGCTCTGGCAGGTCAGCAATGAGCACAACTAAGAGTGGCAAACCCCCTGCCTCACATCCTCATTCCTGTTTCTTCCTGTTTGTCAGCATCTTGTTTACATAACCTATACAGCCTCTGATTTTGTGTTTTCATCCCCTGTGTTTTATTTATTAGCCTTTTATAGTCATATATGGAGATATGAAAGGCATGAGGTCTATACAAAGGGCATCATGTTTTTGAGGTTTCTCTGCCATGGACAGGAGTTGGTGGGTCACCTATCAGCATTGGTGTGACCTGCTTCTCTCAAGATCCGACTTTCATAGCAGGCTCTGGTATTAAGGTCAAGAGTCTAGAAGATAAGATTCAATTGCAAAGAGAACCATGGTGATATCATGACCCATTGCACAAGAAAAACAAAATACTCTGAGCTCACAGATTGGCTCAGATTATACTGCTAACCAGGGAATGAGCCATATTTATTGCTTCCTAATATGGTATTAAAAAAACTATTATGTTTATGTTATGTATGGAATCTTATTCAAAATGTATACACTTAATAAAAGTTATTAGCTCATATACAGTGGTTAAAATGCGTCTTTCTTTGAATAGTTAAAAACTTTCATAGCCCATCCTAAAAAATAATATGGTTTCACATTATTTTTAAAATTCTTATTAATGTTTTGTGTTATTTTACATTTCTAAATAAAACCAAATGAATGACAAAATTATGTGCACTGGACTTCGATAAATAAGGATATGCCGATGGGTTTATCTGAGCTGAGAATATCTGAGAACAGTAAAAAAAATCCTTTGTGACTACCACAGATTCAAAAAGTTTTAGAATTTTTTACTGATTGACCTTTTCCATTTGTGACATCAGGAAGGAAACTAGCTCTCCTCTGGCTTCAGAAAAAAATGTCTTCCTGAAAGGTTTAGGGTTCCATTGCTAATGCAGGAGCAGAGTTCAACCCCAGTGGAGACATCCACTAGTGAATCCATTACTAGCATGAAATAAATCCCTGAGGTTCAACCATGAGCCGGCTGCCACTAGTTCAGCTTTGCTCACCAAACACACACAATCACCGCATGTAAACGACAGTAGACAGTTTTCAAGTTTTCCTGCGCCATTTACTACTTCCTGCCTTTTGTGGAGTATGATGTTCAATTAATGTGAAAAGATAAATGGAAAATTAGAACAATGCTGGATATTTGGAATAGAGATAATAACTCGAATGCTGCACGTTCAGTTCAAACACATATTACTGCCTGAATGAATCATGTTATTTAAAACATGTCGCAAAATTAAAGCAACTAAAATCAGTTAGCTAGTGCCTTATTTCAGATTTAGTTTTATTTGAAGTTTTTGCGCTCTGAGTTAAGGTATCTACTTTCTGTCACATTCTAGTTTATGAGGATATAAACATTTTAACTCATTTTGTAAAACCTGCTTTGACTTCTTGATGGAGACTGGGGCACTGAATTCCTCTGACCTTTAGTAAAGACTTTTCTTAGGTCATGAATGCAGTGGGTGAGTTGGTGTGGTTATAAATGTGAACAAGAGGATTAGAGGCTACCAAGAAGCAGTGCACTCTGCAGAGCCAACCATTACCTCATGAACATCAGAGAGGGGGTCACTAACACCCCTATAACAGGACACTGTCATGGGGATGTGGCAGGATCTGGAGAGAGGTAGAGAGAGAGAGAGAGAGAGAGAGAGAGAGAGAGAGAGAGAGGTGATGAGGATATTGGTACCTAGGTGGGGGAAATGTGAAAGAGATTTATTTTTCCAAATGCCAACACTGTGTGTGTAATAATAGCCATTCTTTGTGCCATGTGTGATGTGATAGAAAAGGAATGCAATGAGTGATTGAGAAATCAGAAGGCAACCAGGTAAGATAACAATGCAAATTCAGTTTATGAAGGCCTGAACTTTACTTCAAGAGGAAAACATGAGCATTTACTCATAATACTAACCCAAACAGATGGGCTATAAGAAACATTTTTAATTACAGTTCAAGTGTTGCAATTATTTATGGAATGTCAAAATGACACAAAACCTTATCATGAAAGTCACATTTTTGGTGTCTATGTGTTAAATATAGTCTATTCTGCTCGATTATCTCATGTGATTCCATGGCTAGATACTTCTCTATAGAAATTACATTAAATTACTAAGTCAGTCTGACAGTGTGTGAGATGTGATGAGACATTTTGCCTTTGTGGGCTGGCAAAGGCTTCAGTGGACCATCTACAAGGGGGTAGTAGTGTGCTACCCTAATACCATAATATGTTGAGTTCTGGTTGGGCATCAATCTGTCAAGCTCAAAGCAGAATATCAGATGTGTGTATATAGGCAGAGTAGCTGTCATACAGTTTGAGTATGGACACTGTCTATGACATCAGCATCTCGCTTG
The DNA here is from genome assembly GCF_041902795.1 of Electrophorus electricus. Classification (NCBI taxonomy): domain Eukaryota; kingdom Metazoa; phylum Chordata; class Actinopteri; order Gymnotiformes; family Gymnotidae; genus Electrophorus; species Electrophorus electricus. The sequence continues at coordinate 10,092,448 of NC_137511.1, read as the reverse complement.
CTTGAAGAGGAGTCCTGTGTATAGGTTTCTTCCTAATGTTCTGGGGCACACTTTGTTCAGTCAGTGCAAGCCCACAGAAGCAGAGTGAAAAAAATGTGTTAGCCTAAGAGGAGGCTATATTCGCCCAGTGAACCATAGGGGCTTGCTATCTGTGGGTGTCCCCTTACATGCCATATAAGGGTCCCAAAGACTAGAGTGCTATCGCTTTCTGCAGTGTAGGGCTATTCTTAGGCTGTCTGTCCAGGCCATCCGCGCAGGCAAGATCTCTCTTCTTTCTGCTTTTCAACACTTTTTTCTAGTTTATTTTGTTCATGTAAACAAGGGAGCAGTTCATTTATTGGGTGCCTTACGGTTGGAAGATTAGCTGACTTGCTTTTCCTTTACATTGGTTGGGAAGCGATTGGTTATGGCTTGTGTCCTGTACTGACATCTGTTTGTTGACTGGCTGTGTGTCACTTCGCTCCCTCGTGCGTTATTGCCAACCCTTATTATCGTTCTTGTGTTTTAGAGGCTCCTTGGCGCCTGCCCGTACCCGGGTGTTCGTCCAGACTGCAGGGTGAACAGCGAAAACAAAAGAAAGGAGTTACTTGTCCCAAGACGAGGCTTTTCATCTGAACTGTCCACAAAATGAGCAATTACACAGTAACTCTGTCTGGACCTGCACCATGGGGCTTCAGACTGCAGGGAGGCAAAGACTTCAACATGCCTCTGACAATCTCCAGGGTAAGGCCTATCAAAGATGCCAAATACACTCTAATAACACTGAAACCCTAGCTATAATAATCATTCCATTGATGGTGTATTCTCTCCTGTGTGCTATTTTTTGTTAACACCTACAGCAATCTAAAAGATTGACCAGACCAAGTAGTTTTCTGTTTAGATGTCAATTAGACACTTTTTCAGTGTTCATGTTTTTCAGACACGCATGTCACATTTTTTCCACACACCCATATCATTTTCCACATAGCCATATGGAATGATTACATAACTTAATGTGTTGCAAATGCTGTTGTGCCTGCTATTATAGTCCATCCTGACATTATCTAACCAGCTCTGGCCAAAGCGAAGTGAGAAGTGCCTTGATGTGTGTACAGTGAGGGCTATGAATAGCAATAGTCAAGTCGTGTGCGTGTGGCTGTGGTAAGATGAAGCAAAAAGGAACAAGTGCTGATATGCGCTGCAGGGCAGATTTTGCCAGGCTCTCTGGCAGGCATATTGGACTGGGCTTAGCCTTGTGCCATCCTTCAGAGAGTTGCAATTCAGATTGTCTGCCAAATAATGTGCAGTTTGTTAATCTGTCAGTCTAAAAGAGAATAGACCTCATCTGAACAAGGAGTCGTCTAATTGTGTGGATCCCAGTTAACAGCTCAGTTGTCTCTGCAGCACCCATTATGTAATGATTCTCATGGCATGTTTAAGTTACCCAGTAGGAGCGTGTATTTGCACTCAACTCAACTGTTGGTAGGATCCCAGGACCTCTTGTGGCATGTTTCACAGAGAGACATTCAAGTTGTCATTACTCACTCATGATGTAGCTCATTTTAGCTCAGGGCTCTTAAGCATAACTGCTAAAATAGCTTAGGTTTGCCAATGAATGAGATACATTTGGAAGTGGCTGGGCTGTGCTTTTAGTATCTAGTGTTCTCTGATTGACAGACAGTCTGAAATCATGTGTGTCAGACACAGGTACATGTAAACGGGCACAAGTAAATGCTCTATGTTCCATACCATTGGTTTGGTTTTGCTTTGCACTAAACCGTCTGTGTGACAGTGAAAAAGACACAGAGGGTTTCATGATTGACATTCTGGACTGGGTCCATGATGAACAATTCAAACATGCTGTTTTATCAGATGGGTGACATTAGATTGCTGTACCTCCTTTGAGTTTATAGACTGTATTATCTTGATAGGAGCACTAGTTAAGTTCATTATTTTTATTATTATTTACATTTATATAGCACCTTTTTCAGACTCAAGGATGCCTTACAGACAGATATCAGCATTTGCAATCACTCACACACTGATAAGAAGCAGCAGTCAATTTATGCACAGCAGTTGTATTGATGGCTTTGAGAAGTTAAGGTTTAACAACTGCATAGAATTCCTGCTTTTGTGGTCAGTGGCTTTACTCAGTTTATGTTATATTGTACTGCCATGGCCATGATACATTTTTACTATGTGTTGATCTCTGAATTCAGATGTTCACTTCCATGCTAAAGGATGTGGTCAAAATGAACCCAGAGAGACTGTAGTCTGCTGCAAGAGGAAATCTCTAATACTGACAAATGAGTGTCAGGCAGCCCAGTTCAGCCATTAAACTATGGACAGGGCATGTAGCCATATACTGGCTTCTACCTTTAATAATATGGGACTGCCATAAGCTCTCTGGTGGTAGGTCTACCTGTAGGTCTAGGGTAAGGCATTGGCCTGACGATTTAACCAGTTAATAGAAAGTATCCTACAGAGTGTATTGTTCAGGTTTAAGATTCTGTTACTTCTAATCAGGCCAGTTTGTAGCATTTACAGTGTAATTAACTCTTGGAACCCATGGGAAGTGAAAAAAAGCATTGCCAATGGGACAGCAAAATGTGCAATCCTGGGTGGATAGGACACACAGTCCATCAGAAGCTTTGAATGAGAGATGATTTTTCTGCCCTCAGAGAGACTGGAGTGTATAAACAGTACTTTGCAATCATCGTAAAATGATGAAATGTAAGATTTGACTTACTGTTCTAGAATGAAGAAATGTAAGATTTGACTGTTCTAGAATGATGAATGTAAGATTTGACTGTTCTAGAATGATGAATGTAAGATTTGACTGTTCTAGAATGATGAATGTAAGATTTGATTGACTGTTCTAGAATGATGAATGCTGAATCATCAACTGATTAGTGCATGGCAGTGAATTAATCTGAATATTTTCATGTTATACTTAATTTACATAAGGGGTGAATAGAATAATGTAATGAAGATGTATAAACCAAATCTTGTGATATAAAAAACAGGCTTGTAAAGTAAATCTGGTTAAAGAAATGAGTGAATACATAAGGAAAGCTATAGGATGCCAAAAAACACAACAACAAAAAAACCCTCGGGGCAAACACTGTCTGTAGGATTTCATTGACCTTACCTGAACTGCTGACAAAGAACTGGACTTCTGGTGATTGACATTAGATAGACGTCAGGCCAGCACATACAAATATAAGTACCATTAGGGTGTGAGTTTGTGTGTGACAAACATGTGTGACAGATGGAGGACTGGATTTAAGGATAAAATAAATGTGTGTGTGTGTGTGTGTGTGTGTGTGTGTGTGTGTGTGTGTGTGTGTGTGTGTGTGTGTGTGTGTGTGTGACAGAGATAGAGAGAGAGGACTGGATTTATGGATAAAATGAAGCTGGATTATGATAAGATGCCTGGACACAACAATAACTTTTAGCCACTGGACTGATAAGAGCTTTATCTAACAAATTCCCACTCAATAATGATGTATTTAGAAACATTTAGACTGGAACATCTTGTAGGTTGAGTTCCTCTCTGACAATAAAAAGTGTTAATACAGCATTAAATGCCTTCTAGAATCTAATATATTTTCAACATTGTCTTGCATATCGAGGATGGCAAGTTCTATAAAGTGCAAGTGTTTTTGCATCTGAGATAATAAAAAAACATATTTAAATAATTATACCAGCAAGATTACATTACTGTTTTGTTTTTTTCACCATGAATGACAATATGGCACGCTTCATCTGGCATGACAATATGGCACGCTTCATCTTTCTTTATTTCTTTAGCATTAGAGTTGAACAATTGCATTATTGGCACCTCAGTATTTCAGAATCCCATATAAAGAATGCATCAGTATAGTTTGTCCTGGAAAAGGTGAGTTGTGGCTGATGGTCTGCTACTATGGGGAGATAGTGTAGAGGCTTTTGCAAGTGTTTATATAGGTGTATATTAGCAAACAGAGATGCCATGAGCAGCATGTGAGTAGCCATCCCGCATTAGCAGTCCAAACAGTACTTCTGGCTGGGTCATTCCCAAAGCATTGTTCGCTAATTAAAGCTGACATTTTAGCAGACACATTCTCATCAGTCACAGAGCCTGTAACCCTGCTTCTCTATTCTTTCAAAACTATGGTGCATTACCAAACACAGCCCTCTGTACTACCCTACAGTATTACTATCTAATTACTGTGTCAAATAAATTAGTTTCTTGATAGTACTTTATAAAAGAAGAATGTGAATATGTTTAATATATTAGATATTAAATGAGATATGTTTTGTACATGCCTGACAAAGATGGGTTAGAGTGGAGCAAATTTGTAAATATCGTTAGGATATTTGGGACAGTAGAAAAGCTTTTTCAAATCCCAACATGTTCTCAGTGTGAAGTTCACTGCAGTTAACCACTTTATTATTATCCAGTTATCTGTTTTGGTTAATTTTCATGCAAAAATACAATTAAATGAAACATAGTACTCCTCTGTCTATTGAAATCACCATCCCCTTGTGCCCTATCCGGCATATAGATAATTAATAAATATTTTGCCTTTTAATGTACATGTAATGTTTATCCACTGGCACATACATATTTAATTCATGATTTAATAATATGAATTTTAATTACATTTTCATTAATAATAAAACACTAAAAGATAAGCAAAATAAAATATATTTGGATGGTGTTGCCCTGAGCTAGAGAACTAGAGAGGAGATGCAGTGTGAATTCCCAGTAGTGAATCGTATGGCGTTCCTGACCAGCACACTCCAAACTGAAGCATCTTCATGAAGCAGCTAGATAACACCTGAGCTGTCCAGCCTTGATTACTGCATTAGGAGGGATCATTGACTATGCTGTTGTCTGGACAGTGTGAAGGGACCTCTAACATGTCACAGTGGCCACAAACACACACACTGCAGTAGACAGCTCCTGGCAACATTTGAGACTCCTCAGTGCTTGTGAGAATGTACATTTTACTCATTGCATGTAGGTTTAGGTCAGAGAAAAATGCAGTGCAAACATGAAGGCGAGTGCTTGGACCGGTTTAGAGAGCATGAGTCTGCAGCAGTGGACTCTGAGCACTTACTTATACTCAGGCTGTGTGGGGACAATACCATCTGTACTAAACTAAAAAGGGGATTACAACTGAAAGTAAAAATAAGCACAATTTAAAAAAAAATCATTTGTATATTGTGTTTGCAATATATGTAGTGTTTCTTGGAATGTTTTTTTGTAGGCATAGCACAAGAGAAATACATTTCCCAGTGTTATTACCCTAATGAAACATCTTTACTGACGACACATTTAAAGGCTGGCATGGTGCCTGGGTCCATCTTGCTGAGGGAGTGTGTTGAATAATGGTAACAGGTGGGAGGGCAGCAGAGCAGGGGGCCCCTGGGAGCAAGCTCAGATGGAGGGGTCGGCAACAACACTCTTTATTTTTAACGTTTTAACGAGCTACCCATAAGCCAAGTTAGCAGCTCCACAATATGGGGTTTCAATGCTCAACTGATGCTGATCTGTAGGTTCTTCTAATGCAGGTGGGAAAGTCTTACTAGTTATGTAATATGAAGAAATAAACTAAGTGCAGAAAGTGAAACTAACTTTGATATGAAACCCAGAGACTATAATATTATTATATTATCTATATTATTACATTTTCTACATTATTCAGCACATGATAAAATGCCTTTTAACATTGCAATACCACAGTTGGATTCTTTTGGGTTACCTGATTTTGTCTGCTTTGATCAGGCTCTTTTAGGATGTTAACTTCCTTCCACCAATACCCCCAAGTCCTAGCATCTTAATGTCTTACTAAATATTGCTGGTGCAATGACACTCTTCTCTACATGTTCATTACAAACAAATAATTATCTCTTATGAGTAATAAGTAAATATCTTCTTCACCCAATAACAACCTGGTTAAATGTACCTGTGAGGTTGGCAGAGGGAGTGAGACGTGAGTGCCAGAATGGAGTGTCTTTATTCTCCACTGAAACACAAATAACAAAGCACCATGGAGAATAGAAATTAAAGGAAAGAAAGGAAATAGCACTGGCAGTAGTTCTCGCGGTGTAGTGGCACAGCAGAGTAGCCGTAAGCAGGGATGGGTTGTACTCCGGGCTTTAAATAGAGGGAGAAACAGAGTCAAAACCAGGCACAGGCGCAAGCAGTCAATAATCGGGTGATTGGGAGCAGGGTAGGTATAGTGTGTGTGTGTGACAAGGGGCATGTCCCTTGGGTGGGGTGTCTAGTACACAATGACAGTACCTATAATGAAAATAAATTAGTGAATAAAGAAATGCTGGCTCCAATCATTACCTCAACTTGCACCTACTGGAGTTATTTTTCAGTATGGGAAACTTTATTTGCCACACATCTTATTTATGCATTGTTTGTGCATGTTTTTTTATAAAAATATTTTGTGAACTATAATATGTAATATGTCACATAATATAAAAAGGTATTATATTAAAAAGGTCATAACTAAAAGTGATGATGTGGAGTGAAAATGTGGTCTTTGGTATTTTGTCTCATAGTGGTTATTTAACAGAACATTGCGGCATATGTCCACAGATCACACCAGGCAGCAAGGCAGCCAATGGAAACCTGACCCAAGGTGACATCATCTTGACTATCGATGGGGTCAGCACTGAGGGCATGACCCACCTGGAGGCCCAGAACAAGATCAAACTAGCAACTACTAAACTGAGCCTGTCCATGCAAAAGTAAATATTTACACAGGTTCACTAAGACCTCTCTCTCTCTCTCTCTCTCTCTCTCTCTCTCTCTTTCTCTTTACGTCTCTCACTCTTTTTGTCACATTAATTTTGCTGTTAATGTATTCTCTCTCCATCCTCTTACTGGTTTGATGTTTGGCCACAGTGCAGATATTCAGAGGCACCAGCAATCCATCACATCTACCAGTGTTATAATGAGTTTACCTGAGAAATGGATGCCAGCATTAAATGTGCTCTCAGTGAGGGATAAAGGCAGTCATAGTTGAGCTGGCATACAGCAGAAATGAAAGATAGCATACATGCTTTCTCATAGATAATTCAGAATTATCACTGTCCTGTGAATCCTAACAGCTATTATGTAAAAAAACAATCTATAACTCACTTTCAGTTTTTTTAATAAGAAAGGCCCTTAACCCTTAACCATCAATTGCTCAAGTTGTGCTACAAGTTGTACTCAGTCATAATTGTAAGTCGGTTTGGATAAAAGCGTCACCTATTTGCAGTAAATGTAAATGTAAACAGACACTCCATCAGGTCTGACCAATGGAGATGAAACATTTTGAGAGTCAGAGTTTGAGTGGAAGAAGCGAGAGACAGAAGGAGAAAATTATGGTTTTAAATACCACCATGCTACAACTCCTCTGCGGCATTGCGCTCAGATTCTCTGGCTGGGTCCATACCACTAGCTAGCCTTCATTACACGTTCCCCTTATATTATTCTTACAGACAAGAATCTCAACAATAAAAGGCCCCCTTTCAGCAGTTGTCCACTTCTTAACAAAAAGAAGGTGGTAAAGGATTTGTGGTGCCTCCAATAAATTTTATGAATCATTTTTATTACTTGCTGTATGAATTCCCTGACAGCACAATAAAATGTACCAGATTAACTACACATTAGACATAAACTCACAGACACAAGCCATCATTTCCTTTTACTCCTGCAATGTTTCCTGTCTTTGATAAGAGCCTCACAGGGGTTGTATTGAAACTGTTTGTGGACTGCACTGGAGAGGGAGTTATAGTAATGTGTATGTATGCTTTCTGAGAATCCAGTTTCCATCACATTTCCTTGATGTTGGTGTTTTCTGGTGCTGATGTGTATACACTAAGTGTTTTCACAGATTTTTCTAACCCATAGAAAATGACATATTTTGGTTAGACTGACCTAAAGTTATCTATTGGAATGACTAAAATGATCACCCACAGTAAATTTAATGCAGGCAATTTATTTATGTATTTATTTACTTGAGTACAAACGACTTGGTTTATTTTCTACTTTAAATATAGCCTTGTGTTTTATTAGAGAAAAATAGAATGCAAAAGCATATATTGACTATATTCTATGACAAAAGACAGGTAACAATAACACATAGATTCCATCATATTAGTACAAGCATTACAGTTAAAGCAAGATGACCTGTTGTGGTGTGACTTTTGTTGTGGTAATTACATAGTAACCTTCAGGGAGAATGAACTAGGCAGTTCATTTGTCCTTCAGCAAAGAGTTTTGTCAAGCCTCACAGATGTAGTCTGTCACTTCCTTTTACGCCGTCTCAGGTCAAAGATACGTAGGGGGTGTACTGGAGCTGTTTGTTGACTGAAGTCTTATAGTAATGTGCATGTGTGTAATAAGACAGACTTATAGTAATGAGACAGTTATGATGAGTAATGTGCATGTCTGATTTCTGAGAATCCAGTACAGGTTCTCAGAAAGCAATGTATAATTATTTTGATGTTGGTGCTCTCTGGTATGCATATACTTAGACCACAAATTTTCTAACCCTAGAAAGACCAGTGAAAATTATATATTACCCACTGACATATTTTGTTCAATCAATTGGACATAATTATCACCCATAGCTAATTTCATGCAAGCTATTTATTTATTTACATTTACATCATTTGGCAGCTGCCATTGTCCAGAGTGATTTACAGAAGTGCTTTGTAGTCTCTATCAAATACATATCCTGGAAGAACAATAGATAGGTCAGTGTCAAGAATAGTGTGGAAAAGCCCTGGCTAGCATGGAATATTTATTTGTTTATTTAAGAACAAAGCACATTTGAAGTAGAATTATTGGCTTCTTTTCTGCTTACAAATGTAAATATAGCTTTTAAAAGCCTTTAAATATTGGCATTCTACAAGAAAAGACAGGTAACTAAAACAAAGACAGCCTTCTGTGGTGTGACTTTTGTGCTAATTACTTGTAACCTTCAGGGAGAATTAACTAGGTATAAGGTGTTTGATTATGCTGGACAGGGCATAGTTCACAGTGGTGTTGTTATTGTGTTAGAATAAAGACACAGATTGAATTCCAAGTGAGAATCCTGTGAGAAACTATGAGCTGACCTTTTATTATAATATAACCATGCCATTACATCTGGCCCAGCATAATGTGTCAGCTTGCATTAAGTCTACATAGTCATTTCTTTTTTAGCTTAATGGTATGCTATGGCTCTGAGAGACATTTACCTTTCTTATGTACATTTATTTATACCCTCATTTAGAAATAGATTGATTTAGAACTACCCTTACCTGTTAACTATCACTAATGTGTGCTATTTGAAGATAAGCTTAAATCTGTTTAAGTCAGTAAGCTTGCAAATGACTGCTTTGATTGTTCTGGCAGGTCAAGACGCCCAGCCCCTGTGCCTACAGCTACGCCAAGAATGGACTCACCCATGCCAGTTATTCCTCACCAGAAGGTAATTATATCTCAGTGATATCTCAATAATGTCTCGAACACTTAAGCAGCAGGAACACTAGGCCATGAAGACATGTCTAATGTGCAGTTGTTTCAGTAATACTTCCCTTGCTCTGATAACTCTACAACTGTGTTCAAAATGACAAGCTTCTGTTGTACTGTGTGTTGACATATTGAGGCTAGCAGCATTTGTTTAACTTGTACACATTGTCATTTTATCTAAGATGATTAACAATCTATGAGAGGTTCTCCAGCACAGATAAAGGGTAGAAGTTGAAATGAGATCACGCAAGATGCTGTTAAATTGTTGTTGTTGTTGTTCTTCTTCGTCTTTTTCTTCTTCTTCTTTTTCTTCATATTTCATGTTTTTTGAGTGCTGGCTCCCTCTAGAGGGTCTTTCATGTGATGCAATATCATATATAAGTATAAACCCTTTCTCAGGTGTGGTTAGTGGGCTGTCTTTCGTGATGTTGCGAAAAGAATTCCAAAATTGCCTTGTCAGTTCTTCAGTTTTGTCTGACATTTTCAATCACTAAAGAAAACTGTGAAAGAAGAGGAAGATGAATCTCCCTTTGGCATCCAGCTGGCTGAAATAACCTCCAGGAAATCAATTACTCATGAAGAACCTTCTGGAAAACCTGAAGAACAATTAGAGGTTGCACCTTCTCCCCAACCACCTATCAGCTCTGAGATCTTGCTTTCTCCCAAACCATCTATCAGCTCACCTGCCAAAACATCTGCTCCAGCATATGTTTCCTTTGGGCATGCGGTAAAATTCAGTCCCAGCCAGAGGGGACAGTATAACTCTCCTATAGGCTTGTATTCTTCAGAGACTCTGAGAGAGATCGCCTTGCAGCATGGTGGCTTAGACAGCATGTCATTACTGGGGTAGGTAATATTATAAGACCCAAACCAAAATGTGTGTATCTTTACTCCAACAGTCACCACTTTCCTTAATCTGCCTTGTTACAACTGCTAATACTTCACTAACAAATGACAAAGTGGGTGTTGGCTAACCTCACCTACATCTCCACAATGCCCTTTTTGAATGACATATTGCAACGAATACTCAGAACATTCCAAATTGAACCTCCAAAATGAACATTCCAAAATGCACATTCTGCTCTAGCATGCTAGTGAGATGGGAATGTACAGGACAGCTGGGCCTCTGGACTGGAACAAGCCCTAGTTTATGGAGCTACAACTGCAAACGCTCTTCCAAATGACAACACACACATCAGGTATATTTATCCCACGAGGGCTACATAATTTTTCATTCATTGGCCATGCCTGTCATTTTGGGATACAGACTACACTCTTTGTAATGATGCACAAGCGTGATGTTCCCTTTGAAAATAAACTTCTGCAAATGGACAGGTCTAGCTACTGCATAGTGAGAAGAAAAAACCAGCTGATCAACTCCTCACACAGATGGAAGCAGTGTCAAATAACACCAGTGTCTGTCTGTGTTGTGACACAGACATTATTATTCTTATTGTGCAAAGGTGCTTCTATTCAGGTCAGTGATGAAACTTAAGGCCACATTCAGGCATGAGTGTTGCCTGGCATGAAAACAAGCCCCATGCCACAATGGATTCTCCTGCTCTCTGACTGAACAGAGAGTGACCTAACCATGAGCTCTCTGGCTAAACAGAGAGTGACCTAACCATGAGCTCTCTGACTGAACAGAGAGTGACCTATCAGTGAGCTCTTTTAATAGCTGGAGAATGTCACAGCTTCTGTTTCAGTGCATCCAAAACCACGTCCTACTGTAGCTATACCATCATATACCACCACTTCTATTTGCAGGGCACAAGAACAGAAATCCTCCAAGCCACATTACATTGAAGTGTCTATGTGTACCTTCATGTTTTACTTTCATATTTGTTTCAGGTCTGGCTGGATCATGTATAATATGTGATGCCCTACTTGACTAACTCAAGTTACTGCTCCTGTACATGATTATTATGTAGCATTATTGAATGCATTTTTGCATTCCTGCTCTTTTATACATGATATGCAATCTGAGAGTCAGCCAGTTTTTTTTGTTTGTGTGTTTGTTTGGTTGGTTGGTTTTTTTGTGCATGTGTGTTGATATACTTTGATTGGTCATATATGTGAACCTGGCAGGGTTTCAGAAGATGGCACAGCACTCCATGATCGTGTTCTGGGGCTGGGCTGCAGAAGCCAAACTCCTGTTCCAGTCAATCATTCTGTGCCACTAGCAAACTGGAATGTACCAATAATAACCATTATTTCCATCATGTGACAAGAGAGAATGGCACCGAATATTTATGGGTCCTGTTGTGTGGTCACATTGATGTTCTACTCGTTGAAAGCAACAAAAGAGGGAAAATGACATTTCGTTCTTTCTTCTTCCTTTTATTAGCTTACTTGTCACTGAAAATAATTTGATTCTATTGGCACACTACTACACAAAGCACACACTAATGCCTCTCATTGTCTGTTTTTTTTTACACGTTGTTGCAGGTCATTGCCAACACAGCTGCCAAGTCAGTAAAATTCCTAAGTGTATAATCGTTAATGTTTACTTGTGTGTGTGTGTGTGTGTGTGTGTGTGTGTGTGTGTGTGTGTGTGTGTGTGTGTGTGTGTGTGTGTGTGTGTGTGCGTGCGTGTGTGCAATTGCGTTTATGCATGTGTATGTGTGTTCTCAGGCATGGTTCCATTTGAGTGTTACCTGCTTCTTCTGTAATGTACTGGAAAATGTACACGATAAATCATTAAAAATTATATATCTTAATCACATATAACTGTGCTTATATACAGTGGATTGAGGTTTTTGATAGCAATGTGGTACATCATTTCATGTTGGCCTCTATCCACATTCAGTACCAAAAACTAAAAGATGCTCTAGAAATCTGCACACCTAAAGTATACTATAAGTATACTGCATGTTTTGATTATACAGTACATGTAAAGTCTGTGTTTATTCGGATGTCATTTCATCAGCATCACTACACTATGATGAATCTGATAAAAGCTTTTCCCAATCTGCATGCTATGTGCTTACTTTGGGACTTGGTCCTTGTACTTAGTTTGTGTACAGTAAAAGTTGTTGTATGTTGTGTCCTGTTTATGGCAAATTAAGTAAAAAATAAACATTTACTTGATAATTCATTGAACAAGTTATCAAGGTATTCCGTATATAGTATATTGATGAATATCTGCACTAATAAGGTTAACCGGTTGATTTTAGGAGGTAAGTCAGCACTTACTCACTTAAGTATCCCTGCAGTAAACTCTCACGCTCTCTCTCTCTCTCTTATCTTCCTCTGCTCCTGTACGTGCAATCCTCCCTCCACATGTGATCCTAAATATGGCCACCTTCCCCTCCCCTTCCTCCTGCTTGTCACCTGCTTGGCCTCTGACAGCCAAGAGTACATCCCCAGCTTCAATCCCATTGCACTGAAGGACTCTGCTCTGTCCACTCACAAGCCCATAGAGGTGAAAGGGCCAGGGGGCAAGGCCACGATCATCCACGCTCAGTACAACACTCCCATCAGCATGTACTCACAGGACGCCATCATGGATGCCATTGCTGGCCAGGCTCAGGCCAGGGGCGGTGATCTGAGGTGAGTTCCTTCTTCCTGGGCTATCCAAGCCCTTACTTCTTAACATGCTCAGGTGTTCAGCCTGAGGTCTCAGCCACCAGCAATGTGGAAAAGGCTCACTCGCATGCACTAACAATGCAGTTCAAAGTGGGAATTATATTATCCATTCATTTGTTGGTGAGTACCAGGATAGATACTATTTAGATGGAATAGGATAGATGGAAATACAAGTGTTGTACACTAGGGGGCATAATTGACTACTTTTAGCACTAACATCAGAAAAGCTACTAAGGCTTGCACATTTCCAAGTGGAACAGACAGGTAAGGGTGAGTTTGATGGATTCTAGGAGAGGGATGAGTCTTTGAGGCTCCCATGCTGTTGTCTGTCAACCTCATCTTTCCTTTTCCTCTCCTTTCAATTCTGTCACTTCATCCGCTATCCACAACCTATCAACCAACCAAACGTACATTATTCCTCATCCTTGCTCCACCCTCCTGCTTGTCCCCTCCCCCTGCGTGACATGGCCTCATGTTGCCCCTCCCCATCCTGGCTCATCACGTGACTGTCAGTGGCGAGGACCCTGCTTCTGGATCTCCTTTGGCGTAAGTAGCCCAAAGTCTATCAAGTATGGCCTATATACTCAGCTGTGTGTTCTCATCACAAGCGTGCATTCATTACCAAGGGTTGGTTGCAAAAACATCAACATCTACTCTCCCTTTTTCATATTTTGGTATTTTTTTATTATTCAGATTATATACTCAGGAATACCTTCAGAGTACTAATGAGAAGCCAGGAAGTCTCTGCAGTGAGCAATCTGTGTGTTCAGACTCCTGTGTGGACTTTAAAAACAAAGGGATGTTCTGAGTACTTCTATGTCCTGATATACTGTTACATCTAAGTGACTATGATAATAATCAGATAATGAAAATTAATTGCACGCTTGACTAGACTTCATTAATATATTACAGTACATGGTAAAAAGGGCATTCAGCACCATTTAAAAAATAACCCACAAGAGTAAAATGTGAGACTGTCTCTCTGCAAAAAAGATAAATCCAGGTAACAACACTGTTTTGGCTACTACCCGAAGCATGGACAGTGTTAACTTTACTATAAAAAGATAGTCATTTGATCTATTTTTTCTCTTCATCTCCTTCGGTTTCTGTTTGGGGGACAGGTCCCTCCCCGTCAAAGATCCACTGGTGGACAGTGCCTCTCCAGTCTACCAAGCTGTGATTAAGACGGAGGACAAGGAGAACGAGCTTTCTGAGTGGGCTCGCCGTGCAGCCAACCTGCAGTCCAAGTCCTTCCGGATCCTTGCACACATCACAGGGACTGAGTACAGTGAGTCCTCATCTGCTTCCCTTCACAGCAGGAGACTTTGTGTACTAATGCATGCTGGCATACTGCATTGGTGTCAGCAGTACATCATGTGGGGTGAATTCAAGTTTGGTTAGACTAGAGCATCTTTGCTCATCTTTATATATCACAGTCAACACAGACTTGCTTATTCTTTCTTCCCATGTATATCTGATAGTCAGCATAGACATTATTTTTTATTTATTTTTTGTTTTTGTTTTCAGTGCAAGATCCAGATGAGGAAGCTCTTAGGAAATCAAGGTATCTTAGATTGATTTGTAACTGTCAACTGTTATGTACAGTGCCAACAGAGAGATGGATGCAAACCCATCTGAGCACGTGGTTTGGATCAAATATATAACGAACATAAAACTGTCCTCTTTTTCTCCCCTCCACCCTGTATTTGCCCAGGGAGAGGTTCGAATCAGAGGCAAAAGGCCCACGATTTGCCAAATTGAAAAACTGGCACCATGGCCTATCTGCACAGATCTTGAATGTCCAGGAGTAAGTACAAGACAAGGCTGATGGACAAGGGTTCCAAGGCAAGAGTCAACCAAGAAAAGAAGGTGACAGAAAGGAGGTATTGAAGGGAGTAATGTAGTGGCTGCTTTGGGAAATAAAGCAATAGATTAGTCTGTAAGAGAATACAGAGAGCTCTCCTTAGTGTTCCATGTTCAGGTGTCACTATGTCTCATCTATCCTTCCACCAGTAAGATCTTTTCTTTTCTTTTTTCTTTTCCTTTCTTATCCTTTCCTTTCTGTTCCTTTTAGCTATATATCCTAAATTAAAATTAATTGTTGATGTACAAAGGCAAAATCTTAGATAAACTTAAACATGTATACTACGCATTGCACCGCAATATCTCATGCAAACATATATTAAGCAACTGTACTGTTACTAATGTGAATAAAACATTATTTCTTTTATCCAAATCAACAATACATCTGTTGTCAGCGTGTCATTATTGTGTGATTGTGCGACTTCCATTTTCTGGCTAGCCTTCTACCATTGCTCCATGGTTCAGCTCTGACGCTCATGTGCCCATTGTAGGCACTTTCAGAGGTGAACAGGGCTCATCAGGGGCACCCTGACTGGTCTGTGGCTATGCAGTCCTGTACGCAGCAAGCTGCAACGTGTGTTCTGACACCTTTCTAATCATAACCAGCATTAACATTTTCAGAAATTTATGCTAGAGGAGCTCTTCTGCCATCACAATTTGGCCCTTGTGTCAGTCACTCAGATATTTATGCCTGCCCATTTTTCCTGCTTCCAACTCATCAATTTCAAGAACTGAATATTCATTTGATGCCTAATATATCCCATTCCTTTACAGATGTCATTGTAACATTGTAACGTCACCTTTCAATTGCTTTAATATTATTAGGGCCGATTGGTTAGATGCAATTTACATTTTAAGAATTACATCTAGAATCTTTGGCCAAATCGGTCATTTTTACTGAACGCCTTTATTGTGAATAATTAAAACTTCATTCAAATAAAAGTTTATCTACCTGTCTGAAAGGAGAAAGTTACATGTTTGTATAAGCTTGCATGCACGGTAAGCATATAGATACAGTGACAAACTGCACACAAGGTGGCGTCTGACGCACTGGTTACGGACGAACGCCCTTCGAGTCGTTCTCCCCTCATCCCCTACCCACTATCGCCCCAGCCGGACAGCACTGATTGGAGGACTCAATCAGGACTGATCTCGTTACGCGCAAGAGAGGAATGTGGTTCCAGTACTAGTAAAAGAAAACGGCAGGGACATAGAATCTGAATAAAACCTCAACACGGATTGGTTAAAACTGCTTTAAAGCTACATTTTGGATTGTAAAATAATTAATAAGACGTCGATCACCGAGTTGGACGATCTCTGATTTTAAGGATATTAGTCGGTGTGAATTCACAAAATAGGTAAGTGGGAATTCCGGATATGTGTTCAATAATTTTCTTTCCGAGAGAAAACTTTAAAGTTACGATTAAAGTGTTGAAGCAAACGTGTGAACTACGCCACTAAGCAACCGCATTGTTGAAGAAGTTTTTACGTTAATAGTGTAAGCTCTACCAATTTGTCTCTTAAACGTCGTCATTTTCATGTAACTTTTCGTGTGCCACAATCTGACTGTACAGCGTCAGCAACCATACCTTTTATAACGTTTAGCCATATCGCCTTTTAGTTCCCAAATATCCTGACTTTTCCAGTGTAATGCATTCATGTCTGGTGGCAGCTAAATCATCATATTCAGCGAGTATATTTCCAAAATAGTGTCGAATTACCTGAAATAATGAGCTGTGTACTTTACAGTTTTGTTTGTTTGTTGAATAGTTTGTGTTGTTTGATGTGGTGAAGCAGCGTTCAGTTGTTGCTGTGCCCGTGTTAACGCAAAGTTCTAACCTGCAACGTGTAAAATACTTGTAGGCCTACTACGTACTCTGTTCTTTAGTAAACTTGGGCCTGTGCTAGTTTTAGTTTTTGCATGACTATAAGACACCTAAGATACTGAATAGTTATTTATAAAATCGAAGTGTGTTTTAAAGGTGTAGTCGTTAAAAGGGTTATTTGTGGATTTGTTGCTAGTGTTTTGCGTAAAGCCCAAGGTCCGTCCCAAGCAAGTGGAGGACAGATTGAATGATTGTTTTGATCAAACAAGTTTGAGATCTTAACATAACAAATATGCAAGAAAAGCACGTTGTTCTCATTTGTTCGCACTCGATTGCTAATTTATGTATGTGGTCACTAACGATAATTGGATGCTAAGTTGCGTGTTTGCCATCATCAACAAAAATAGATATTCTTTGTAAAAAAAACAAACAAACAAAGGTTGGATAAAGAGGCCTTTTGATTTGGTGTGGGCTTTTAGTACACCACCAAGTCAAAATCTGTGCTGTATGTTTGTACGTCTTGTAAATATGTGGAAACCTGCAAATATTGAGAATGCTTTAGTGATGAATATCACCACCCATCAGGTTCCTGTTAAACGTAATGCCAAAGATATTGCAGGCATCTGTATAGATGTAAGACAGCTGATCATATTGAGTCTTGGTAAATTTGCGTTTTGGTCTTTTCTTGCACACAGACAGTGAACAGACTTCTGATTAGTCCCAAGGGCTGTTTCAAATGGAGCCAGAGGTAAATCTTCTAACAAAAAGTGAGGCTACGGTGTCTATATCTTATCTGTCTGTGTTCACTGTTGTACTGGGTCTTTTTTTTGTGCCCTATGAAAAATAGGAGAAACGTGAGGGGGAAAGTGGGCTGTGTTGGCCTCCTGGCTTTTCAGAGAAACCTTCTTTTTTTGTGCCAGTGTTCAGAAACACAAACAGACTTTAATGCGTATGGTTTATTTTTTTCTGTCTCAATGCAGTGAATATGAATAGGCCGTCAAGTAAACACTGGCATTCTGAGATACTTAGATCTGGAAGTCATTTTCAAAACTCATAGCTGATTAGGGCAGTTATGAGTTGCCGTTAAAACACAAAACAAAAAACAGAACTTAAGGGGGGGGGGGTGGAATTGTGCCAATTTTTGTAGTGTGCAATTCATGGACATCTGTGCATAATATTAAATAGGCATGAGGGTGATGAGTGTCAAACTCAAAATGCAGTATGTCTGTTTTTTGTCGAAGTGTGTGTGTGTGTGTGCACAGGGATTAGACTGTGGCTTTGTACCTCTTGCACTGACTTATCTGTTACATGTTCTCTTTGTGGTTTTTGTCCTCACTATGCATGCTCATTCATGACTGTGTGAAACCCACTGTGTGACATTCAGACCAGTAATCATCTGGCAATCATTGTGTTTGATCAAAAAATTAACTGACCCGGCATTAACCGTGGGAGCTCCTCATTCAGCTCTGTTGTTAGCACAGTGTCTGAGTGAGGGTAAACTTCCCATGTGTGGTTTGGATGACAGAACTAAGTCTGTTTGTCAAGATATTGTTTTGTTTGTTTATTTTTTTTAAAACAATGAGGTTATTTAACATTGCTTGGATGTCAATAGAAGCGAATAATAAGCTTGGCCTTTTTGTAACACTCACATTCACAAATGATGTGAAATGGGTTTCTCCGATGATAATCCCCTCAGTGTCTCTTGGTTCTCGGTGTAATGGTGCTACTTGTGCCACATGTGAGTAGATGGGCTTTATTTCCTGTATGTTTGTATGTTTCAGATATGGGTCATTTCCCCTGATCTTAGACTAGAAGGTCAGTTTTGTCTTTAATGCCATAGTTAGGGCTTCCAAATTGCACTAATATAATTTCTGCCACGAACATGCCCAGGCACTACTTGAGACTTATAGCCTGCCTTTTCTATCCACTTCTGTTTCTCTTTTGTTGCAACTTGTTTACCTCATTCCTACACAGGCGTGACATGGCTCTTTCCTGGTGACCCTTCCTCAGTTCCTCATATGGCAAATGATTCCTTTACTGATCTTTAAGAGGCTCCTGGAGCTATTGGCCAGAGAAGGTCCTCTGTCTGAGCACAGTTAAACCAGGAGTATGAGGAGAGCAGGGAGCCAAATCTAATTTCCTCTATAAGAGGCAGGCCGCCTTTATTTATATATCATTACAGCCATTTTTAAAAGGGAAGAAGTGGTCTGCTCGCTCTGTGGATGACGTGCGCTGCACTCTCGGCCTTTGGGCTTTCTCCTGGCCATTAAAGGTGCTTCGGCATGGAGAGAGGACAGGATGGCTGGTGGGAGGGGCTTCTGGCCTGGGGAGAGGAGGAGAGACCAGGAGTCATGTTACTTCTTATCTCTCTCTGTTGCTCTGTTTCAGCATTTCACTTACCTAAAGCCACTTGTGTTCTTTTTGTAGTCTGATCAGGCTTAATAAAGGCTATTGTTTTCAAATGTCTCCACCAGAAGGACTTGGCAACATGCTGTTGGTTGTAAGTTGTAACCCAGTGCATCTGCATGCATTTGCTGTAGGTTTTGTGCCTTGCCTGAAATAAGATGAGCCATTGGAGGGTTAGGGTAAAGGCAGTGAATAGAGGCTAATACGAGCCCTGGACAGATCTTATCATCCATTGCAGCAATAGCCTACCTGTTTACTTCCCTCTTTACCACAGAGATGGACACGCTCTTCCTGGCCTGGTGGCTTTTTTTTCTCACTGAATACTATCGGGAAATCTTAATGAACATCGAGTCTACAAATGGCTTGTGTTTGACTGGCAACCAAATAGCACCTCTTTTCAGAAGCTCTAAATGAAGGACCAAATTGAAAGAGTGAGACAAAGGCAGGCAGTAAAATTCAATATCGCTGCTTTGTTTTCGCTGTTTCAGATTCCGATTATTCCCAGAGTACTCTTACATAATGTGACATTGTCATTGCTGGTATTGCAGGGTGGTGTAATGGTTTCTCAAACCTATTTCATTCAGCATGCCTCTTCAGAGAAGCTCAAAAGGTTTTCACATGATCTTTTTCCTTTTTCTTTATCTTCTGTCTAATTATTCAACAGTTATACTACTGAAAGTTTAACTTTCTCTTCACACCTGAATTCTAGTTCAAGAATGGGATTTTTCTTTCATTTTGAATCAACATTGTATTTCATTGCCAAAAGTCCCTCTGTTCTTGCCACTGTGGGGCATTTCGGACACTTTTTATTTCAACAGTATTTTTCTTTCTAAAGGTTGTGGGTCAAAAGTATTGTTACTTTGTGTGAAATGGAGCATGTAGAATATACACACACACACACACACACACTCACTATCATCCATGCTGGGACCTCCCTTGGATAGACAAATTCAAGCAATAGGAGGATAGCATTGAAGCTTTCTTCGCCCTCTGGTCAGGTGGGCTGCAGGTGGTGGCTGTCTTTAATATCCATACTAGCTTGATGCAGCATAATTGTTGGAGTGTCTGTGTGTGTGTGTGCTAGCTGCACTAATGAACCTGAACCCAAGGCTCCATAAAAGTCCTCAATAAGCCCCCACCCTGTACCAAGCCCAGCCAGCTCCCTTGGAGAGGCAGGAAAACATTTCCTGGCACTGGGTTTAAGTACTGAATTAAGACACAGCAAATCGATGTGGAAGTCCCATCTGATCTCATTAATCTAACAGTAAGATGTCTTTGGATTTTGTTTGCAAAGTACAGAATGTGAACTTTTATTTGATAATCATATTCTGTTTTGACTAGATGTGATTTTTCCATATATCCATTTTTTATGCTTCTTGATTAAAAAGTATGGCTTCACCATATGAAGAGAGTGCCATATATTATGCCTTGAGGTTGCTGACATTGAATAAAGGCTGCATGACATACTGATTGGTAATTATTGTTGCAATTGAATTAAAATGTATTTATTTATTTGTTTGTTGGTTTGTGTTAAAATTCTAACCAAGCCCATAGGTCTCTAAGTGTTTTGTGAGTGCTTATGCAAATTGTGTGATTTACCTGACAAATAACTTGGGTCATCATAATGCAGACCTATCTTTGTCACATGTTTATAACGGTTTTCATACGAGTTAACATTACCAACATATGATGCAGTATCAGTATGTTTGTTTAGTTTTGTGTTTTTAATAAAAATTGAATATATGTACAGTTTAACCTGACATTCAGAGGAAGAAGCTAAGGATATTATTTTATCATTTGTCCAGTAGTAATTTTATGCCAGTTTGAATAAACCTAATTAATCTATGATTATACATAAAATTATCATTATGTGAATAGGTGGAACATTTCCAGTGAAGAGCTGTCTTTCTAATGTAGTGTCTCTTTTCTTAAATGGCAGTAGCTTTGTGCAGTCTCACATTAACCTTCATAATGAATGAATAGGAGCAGGTACTGTACTTTAGATGGTGCACCAGTATTGCCATGATAATGTGAGCTCAAAACACTGAGAGGTCACCACCTACCTTTTATCAATTTTCCAGCTTCATCTCACTTTAGCCTCACTCGCCTTTAGAAGCCAAACACCAAGGATAAGGGCTGACATGATTATCTACTGAGTGATCAGGGGTTGGTCATCCATGCACAAATTTGGTGCAGTCCTAGATCAGAAAGCATTTTAAATAGTCTCACCATTCGCAGTAAATAAGCTGCCAAGATGAGAGTTGAGCTTGGTGTATATCTTTTTGACTTAGTTAAAAAAATCAATGATGAATCCTTTTGCATCTGACCATGTCTTCCCTCCTCTGATAGTGAAACCTTCAGAGAAGCTCAACCTCTTGCTGGGGCCACACTCTGTGTGATCACTCTTGCAACAACACACACAGTAGAAAAGGTACTGCTGACTGCCACACCATCAACGGGTGTGGGCTAGGATACTGCCAGGCAAACCAAACCTAGATAGGAGCAACTGAGGGTAAAGGGCCTTGCACAAGGGCCCAACAGCAACAACCCAGCGGGTCTCGAACCAGCAACCTCCAAAACTCAAGTCAAGCACCCTAAATAACCAGCCACCACTGCCCCCTCTTGCAACAACAACGCTTCGGTATAGTTAGTGGATGATTCATGGTAGTTACTACATGGTATGAGACCCACCTAATAATGGAATAATAAGACTGGATGTTAAGAGGTTGGCTCATTTGTTTAAGGTTGGCTTTCCAAAGTTTAGTATCCTAAGAAACGTAAGCTTTTGTGTTTCAGCAATACATTAACACAAGCTTGAGAGTGGATTATAACCTGTGCTCTTAGAATAGCTTTTAATGGGAAAGTACTCCTTTACATGGGGGACGTTAAGTTTAAATATCATTCTGAAAGTGAAGGGGGCAGAGAGCAATTAGTGGGCAGAAGTTGCTCAGGCCTCCCTCTTATTTTCCACATCCCCATGCAGGTGTCCCAGTGAACCACAGTGACCTCGTTTCATGGCCTTTTGCTTCAGTGGGCTATGGCTGATCGTTCTCTTTGATTATATTACCTCCAGATATATTTTGTATGCATCCACGTCGTTCATTTGGCTTTACTAAACCCTCTGGAATTAACAGTGGCAATGACATCTTCAAATATCTGATTCCCACTTTGTCCAGCTGTCCCTCATCTTCCGGCTTGCTTTTTTTCCCCTCCGTGCCAACATTCTCTCTCTCTTTTTCTCTCTCTGAGTGTCTCTCTCCATTACTCTGTTTTTCCTCACTCAAAAAAGA
The DNA here is from genome assembly GCF_041902795.1 of Electrophorus electricus. Lineage (NCBI taxonomy): Eukaryota > Metazoa > Chordata > Actinopteri > Gymnotiformes > Gymnotidae > Electrophorus > Electrophorus electricus. Next base: position 10,069,985 of record NC_137511.1, on the reverse strand, counting down.
TCTCAGACAATGATGAGCATTCCATTAATATCTAGTAAATGTTTTCACTGTTGGTTAGCCTACTGGTGATTTAACTGTTGACATGCTATATTCCTTAGCAGTTCTCACCTTCACTAAAACAAATAAATAAAACATTTTACCTATTTAATATATCACATGTTTACATGTTATACCAAACATGTTTAGCATATAATTTGACTTCTTGACCTCAGAATCGAAAATTCTATGGTCACAATAGCTTAATCCCTTTTACAGGATCTCTGTTTGGTGGTGGTGGTTGTTAATAATAATAATAATAATAATAATAATAATAATAATAATAATAATAATAATAATAATAATAATAATAATAATAATAGTTGCATTTATATAGTGCCTTTCTCAAACTCAAGGTCACTTCTTTTCTTTTTTTTCCTTCTTTTTTTTTTTCTTTTTACAATTTTTTTTTTCTTTTTTTTTTTTTTGGTTTGTCCAAAGATTGATGTACTTTAAAGTATGCCAACTCATTTGCTTCATCTTTTTCTTAAATGCTATATGGCTTTTTTTTCAACATCTCATGCAGTTCCACTTTGGAAGTGAGGGTCTGTTGCCAACCTGGTCCAGCAGGTGTTCATTTGAAGTTCCCTCAGCACAGAGCATCTTCACCGCCGCCACCCATGAGGCTGCTTGGTCCCTGTCCCCTCAAGCATGATACCTTCCCTCACTGGCTGCCCTGTCAGGTAAGACCCCACTGCCCTCTTTAATGTACAACTCAGTTTTTGTTTTTGTATTTTTGTTTTGTTTTTTTTATCTCAGTCATACCATTTATTTTCTCCTTTTTTTTCTACTTTCAAGCTTGTCCTCTTTGTACAAGACAGAGTTATACTACCAATGTTTTTTGTGGCCATTGGTACTCCACACCAAAGCATGTCACTTTAACTTTCTTTGGAGGGCCTGTTGCACTCCTCAGAGGACCTCCTAATTTTGTTTCCATATGAATTTGTTATATAGTAGGATAAGCTCAGTAATAAACTGTGTAACAGTGTTGTGTACATGTGGTCCTCCCGGCCTTGATGGGGCCCCACTCTGGACCAGACATGTCTCTCCCCCAATATGACTGATTTTATTTTCTTATTTTTTGGTTGCGTGAGTTGGCGCTAAAGAGGCCCTGTTGCACTTTTCGTGCCTGCCGTCCTGAAGGCGGATTAACCCCTAACCTTGCGTCTCAAACAAAGACAGACCTGGGCAATCAGTGGGTTTCCTGTTTCATAATTATTGGAGCTTGATTGTGCTGTCAGAGTCCAGATCAGCCCCCAGCCTCTAGCCAATCTCAAACACACAACCCCCCCCCCCTCCACGTCATATCAGGGATGTGTTTACCACATGCAAAGCAGACCCAGCTCATGGCTGCCCTGGCCCTGCGGCCACAGAGCCAGGGCTGCTCTGCTCAGAATTACCGTGGTTAATTTACAGGCCTCCGTTTTGATTGGACCTCAGTGAAAGTTTAGGTTTGGCTTAGTCGAGTGGATCAATGGGGCCTTTGGAGTGTGGTTTAGTGAGCCGTGCAGACCTGGGATGTTTACACGGGGTCTGTGTGATGGTGATGGCGATGGCAACCCTGGGGGAGGGGCTGTTACACTCAATTGCAGCCACATGTTTGTAGAGGAAGTGGAGCTGAATGAGGCCATGTGATCTGACAGACTGAGCAGGACCCTCGCCTGTGGACCCTCGCTGTTTTCCAGCATGTTCCTGCTTCCTCATCGGGACTGTGGTTGCAGCACAAGCACGACGTTGCCACTCCGCTCTACACTTGTGCGTTTATAAACCTTAGACACACTTCCACTCATGTCCCACATGCTCATAAATACAGCCACTCCCTTGTGGAGCTTGCAGCGCACGTACACACGCAGACCACACACAGAAAGCCAGATCAGGGTGAGGTCTGTGTGGTTCAAGTCTTTTTACACACAACTACACCATCCTCCTTCTACAGCAAGATGACATCATCTTTTTGCTATTATCGTTCTGTCGCTTAGAATATACTGGCCATGAACACACAGGTGATTATATAGATCCAGTAAGCTCCTTGTCCGGATGAGAGTCATTGGCTTTTGTGTGTCCAGTGTCTAAGATGTGCTCTGCTGTTGAGAATAAAGTCATGGAGGCAGCGCTGGCAAGGGTGGAGTTTCAATGTTGCAGTGTTGCTGGATGTAGGATCAAACAGTTGTGTCTAGTGTGAGAGGCACAGTTGTTTCCTTGAACTTTGGGGCATCAGAAAGCCCCTGACGCCTCCTGGGTTCAGAGCAGGAAAAGACTTTAGCAGAAGGAAGGTTGGCAACACAAGATAAGGTCTCTTTATCATAGGTCCCCCTTGGAATGCTTGGGCAGGTAATGGAAAAAAAAAGCCACCCCTTCCAACTCTGCCAGGGTCAGCCCCTCTGCTTCCTGAAACTGAGTGGCGTCTCAAATCTCAGAACAACACCAGATCAGTTTTGTTGGTGGGGGGCTCTTTTCTCCACCCTAACCAGCTAGCTGTACAATATCAGATTCATTAAGCAGCCAGATGACACGCGTGTCTGTACACGGGAGGGAGCTCTTCTGAATGTGCGTGTTCTTTCTCTGAATGCTTTCACAGGTCTGTGTGCATTAGGATGCGTGACTTGGCAGTCGGTAATGCACTCTCGTTAAACGGGTCCACGTTATAGATCGTGGCTGATCGTTCCCAGGGCCACAATAGTTGTGTTCTGAGAGAAGGCAGACTGGTATGGAAGAATGCCTCTGGTTATTGTGTATGATGAAGAATGAAGTCTTTAGAGACAGTGTTCCACTGATGATATGCAGCTGATCCAGACACCAAAACTCTGAAACTGCTTTTTCATATATGGAAAAGGTCATAAATGAACTGTGGGGCTGCATTTGACTTCTTTCTTATCTACAAAAGACAGTATTATTTAAATGATTAGTGTCACAGCGTTTTCCAACAATGTCTAAAGTATGTTCTATACGTATTTGGCTTTTATTGTGCAGGCAGTTATTCATCTTTTTTTCTCCCAAAGGGCAAATTGACACAAGTGTGAAAAAATGTGCTCTAGAATTCAGGGCTGTGTTCTGCATTTTTGGTGTCATTTGTAGCCCAGGGGTAGCACTACATCCATCCCCAGAGTCTCCCTGTGATGGCTGTGTGATTTGCTTGAGCTCTGTCCTGACTATCAAGCTCCCTGTTTTTAGTGAGTGGGGGTGGGGGTGCTGGAATGTGTCGGAGCATGTGCGTGAGCTGAAGCATGGCCTTATTTTCAGCTGGATGGAGTAATTACAGACTGGGGTGAGGCTCTCTGGCTGGCCAGCCCACAGTGGCCTGTGAGCAGAGTTTCCCAGGATCCACTCAAGGTCTTATCTGGAGAGGGCCCAGGGTAGTTAGTGTCAGCTGCGTGAGCAGAGCACCTCAGACTGACCTTCCGACCCTGGGCTTTTCATAACACTTAGAGAACAACGTGCCCTGTGAGCATTTGATACATCATGCATGTTACTTGAAAAAACAGAGAGAGAGAGAGAGGGGTCAGACCTTTAAGGTTAGTCAGTGCAAGACAAATCCCTGAGAGCAGTGCTGAAATGTGCATCTGAGAAACCGTCGTCTCCCGGCAGACAGAGAGAGAAGCATAAGATTGCTGGGAGGGTGGAGACCAAGACTGTGTGTATGTGAAACGAAGCGGGCCAGAGAGGACTGGCCTGGGAGCAAGGCAGCAGGCCACTGCTGCAGAGGTTTGTCTAGACTTCTGGATCAGTGTCAGCTGGGATATCTTTTATTTTTAATTCATGCGGGAGACAAACCAAGAGAAAACCAAAAGAAAAATCAAACATATCCATGCTGGCATCATGCCTAACAGGAATAAATAGCTTTATGAACTTGCTAGCCTTAATGGGTTTCCACAGAGACAGATAGTTAACTAAAAATTGAATACCCTGCTACATTAAAATTTGTAACTTCCCAGTGAAATCCTTGAAATACTTGTTAGGATGGGAAATATTTATTAGGATGTCCTAGACCAAGGACTCTGGTAATTCCCCCCTGAGTGTTTTGAACATTTGATAAGACCCTGATATAAACTGAGGACATGCCGCAAATATGAGGGAGCCAGCGTCTTGCTGGCAGTCGAGCATGACTGGGCCTCAGGAGTAGAGAGAGGAGTAAAGATGAGGAGGGGGTGTAACGGGAGGTTTGGAAGGGGAGTGCTCAGTATTCTTATGCTAATCCAGCCTGAGATGAGGCACAGAAGCAGCCAAGCAAACAATGAGAGTGGAGACGGCAAGTCTGCTCTACGTGCTGGCAGACATGCCTTGAGAGGCAAGCAAGGCGCTGGACTGCCTGCAAGGAGGGGCCCCCAGGAGGGGCTGGAAGAAGCGTGCCAACACACACACACACACACACACACACACACTGCACTCGCTCGCTCGCTCTCTTACTCAATCTATGAGCCAGGCAGTAGGGCCAGTTGCAGTGGAAGGCCTATGTGGGTGTGTATGTTAATGTCCAAGTGTTTGTGAGACTTCCTTGTTCCTTATGTTGCAGAAATTCAGAAGCAGTTTTTGTTTAGGCCAGTGTGTATGTCTACTGTAGGGTTTTGGGTCTGCTCTTCTGGCTGATAATGAGCTAGAAGGGAGGTCTCATGGATAATTCAGTGCTGTGGGCTTGTTTAGGCTTCTTTGTTCGCTGCACAGGAGGACCTTGCTGTGGTGTTCACTTGTGGTTTTGTTGGAGCTCTGTATTTGAGTTTGTTCCCTTTAGGAGCTTTTTAAGTGCACTTTGGTCAAAACTACAGACACTTGGCTGGAATATTTTGGGAAGCTTTTTCAACTGTTTAACTTTTTATTTACCATAACAGAGCTGCTTTCCATAGACAAACAGGACTCTAAAGTGATCCATGCAATGCATGTGCATGTATATATGTAATGTATATGTAATCACACTAAGTTTCCAAAGTTTCTTGCACTTGGATGTTAGTAGTGTTTTGTTGCTTTGTTCCATGTAACATTCCTCAATTCCTGTAATTATTGGAATATGTAATTTTATGACCGTTACATGTCCCTTCTCGTCAAGTCTACCAAATATTGGTGAGCATAGTGAAATAATCTCTATCTTTATTTTTTTAAGCTTTTCTGCTCTACTTTACATTTCCACACTATTTCACTCAGACATCTCACCACACATTTCACTTATCTGTCGATGGTGCTCAGTTATCCTAGAACTGATTTTTAAAGACAAGCATAGTCTTGAATGGTGTGATCGAGTCTGTGATTAGCCCCACTTAAGACATGAAAACATGTTTTGATTCAGTCATCTGTGAATTGTATTCTAAAAACTGCAGTGTTCAGAAGCATTCTTGATCCCTTGGGGGAAGAATTGCCCCACTCAATCTTGAGCTCCTCAGATTTCTGTCTCCAGAGCGTCTTTTTTCTTTCTTTCTTTTTTTCTTCTCTCTCTCGCTCCCCCCCCCCCCTTCAAGCTTTCTGTGATTGACGATTGTGGGAATTCCTTCCCGCAATCCCCCCTCCCATGCTTCAGTGATTTGCTATAAGGGGCAGTTATTCTATATGGTACCCACATTCCCCTCCACCCTTTTTTCTTCTCTGTTCTTTCAACTTTTTAAGGCAAAGTAATGAGTGGAGCGCTAAAGAAATTCAGGGAAAGACCTTCTGAGGGACCATGTCATTTAGCTGACTGGAATCTTGACCTTTTGTTCACGCTCGGTAGGATTACTCCATATTAAGTTGTCCATCTGCCATTTCTTGCCCCTTAGCTTAGGCTGGTTTATTCATATCCAGTTACGCTGGAAAAGGTTTGATCTATTCTGATACCACACCGACAAGGATTGGTGGCATTTGCTTCTGTATCAGTATCATTCCTGCCAGTGTCGGTTCTAGCTGTGCGGGGGAGGGGGAGGGGGCAGTTAGTGTGGGGTCCAGTGTGTGGCTTGTGCCTCGTGCCTCAGGAAGTGGCTGTATGGAGCGGAAGCTCTTGTTTACAGATGGAAGTGTGAGTGTCGGAGGGGTGTCACATGAGTGTGAGGAAATGGCGTTCCATAATCACGCTGTTGCATTGCTGCACCCAGCTCCCACTGCCTCACGCTCCTGATCCAACCTGAGCTACACTGCACTCGTTGCACCCTAAAACCAGTAGCTTTATTTTTTATTGGGTCCTTATCTACACTGGAAACAAAAGTGCCACGAAGTTGAGTAGGTAGCCAGGTAGAAACAGTGCTGAAGTTGGAGCGCAATACTGCACAATGTCTGAGCAGAGGCCTATTGCTTAAGGGGTTACATCGCACCCTCCCCAAGCTGTGGGAGCTCCTCCTTTTTGTTTTCCTGTTACAGAGGAGTCAGGAGAGTTTGAATGGAAGGATGCAGGTCAGGCTCTTTGTCCGTTTCAGCTCAGAGAAAGGTGGCGCATCCAGGTTCCCTCTCTGTGCTTGTTGGTTGAGCCCCACCCCTCGGCCCAAGCTGCCAATAGGACCCACTAACTGCATGGAGACACATGGGAGCTGAGACACATTGTTATTAATGCAAGGCAAGTTTGGACTTTGTCTGGGACTTCCCTTGGCAGTTCACTCCATCAGAGCTGTCAAAGGTCAGGGGTCAAGCTCCTGTAGAAAGAAAATTCTAACCCTAAAGTCCTAATGATGTCCAGTCCATGTCTATCAGGAGGCCTCTGTGCTATATTTGATCCACTAATCACTATACTCTCTGTTCTTTGTAGGGTTTTAAACAAGAGAGATTTGTGATTTGACTTTGAAGTCCTCACCGCTCTCTCCTGCTGTCTGCACTGCTGAGAGAATCATCTTCCCAAAACACCTTTGCTTTGCTAGAGCAGCACACAGCCACACCACCCAGTCATCTGCAACCCCTCACCACCCAGCCGACACGATGAAGAGCAATGGGGTCTTCCTCATTGTCTGTGGAGCTTGCTTCTTGCTCTGTCTTCAAGCCGAGGGTAAGATGCAGCTACATGTCACAGCTCCCTTCAACTCCTTCAGTCATTGCTCTGGGGCATTGTGTTATGAGGCAGCGGGGGTCTTTGCAATAGAAAATTAGCATTTTTTAAAAAATGTTTTTGTTTGGTTTTGAGTAAGTTGAGTAGAGAAAGGTAGAGGTGTCTGTTGTAGGCGGATAAAGTGATGGGCAGAAGTCGATCATTCAAATTGAGGCAGAATTCTCCCCTGCATTTATTACTGTTTTCAGTAGTTTTTAGTTCTTTAATGGGTGTTTTTTAAAAAATACAGCTGTTCTACTGATGCATCAGAGAACAAAGACTGAATTCAGGGTTGTTGTTTTTTTTCCTTTTTTACCTGGTCTCATGGTATTCTGTTCATTTTTCCCTGCTCTCAAAGTCAAAAGATTGTCTTCCTTTTTTGTTGAATGTAGAAATCTATACATCTTTGGAAGCCTCTATCAAAATGTACTGTTCTCCTCTATGGGCTATCAGAAGACATTTGTTTCACTATTTAAATAATCCACTTAGTGGATTACCCACTATTAATCTCAGTCTCTCGTCTCCATGTGTTTAGTTGTGAATGACCCATTGGGCCATTTGGAGGGAGGGAGAGAGAGCTAAGCAAGTATTGGGTTAGGATGTATTTAGGGAGGCTCTGTGTGATTCTTGTCACTCAATGTTTGTGATCTCTGGAGGGGGCAGAGTTGGAGCTGACAGATATCTGTAGATTTAAAAGTGTGGGCAAAAGTGAACTAGTCCTATTGTATTTCTTCAGATAAAGTGACACATTATCTCTAAAAAGCATTTTAAGGGTGCCATTGTTTGATTAGGCCCTTAAGTCAACTGCCTGTGCCATCAAAAGCAGACTCTCTGTGCCTACTTTAACTCTTCCATTTTGTATACTAAATGTGTAAATAAAGGAGCTGAGCTAATGGAAAGTGGCCTGGTTTTGAATGCAGTATGAGCCTTTATGGTTCTCGTGTCACTTTCTATCCTATAATGAATTTTTGGTTTTGTTATGACAGTTCATTTCTCAGACGGCAAGACTTCAGGACTAGTTTTGATCATTTATCCTACTCAGTATCAGTATCTCTTCTGTTTTAGTTGCTCGGTGATGAAAACAGATAATATTGCCTGTATTTGTTTAGTTTATGAGTTTGTTTATTTCTTTCCTTTTTCCAAAAGCCACCCTATTTTTGGCTATAGTTTCTTGGAGTTTTAAACAGTGTCTATTCTTAGTAACAGGAAAGCCATGAAAGAAAAGAGAGTTTTCTGTACAAAAGAACTAGAATTATGACCTCCTAAGCCTGATGGGAAAAGCAGATTTGATGGAGATTAAATTCTTCTTAGCTTTTGAAGTTGAAATTGATTACTGAAAGCTTCCAGGCTCATTAGCTCTGAACTTTTTTGATAGCATACACCCAGAGTAATAAACAGGCCTTTGGGGTGTGGGAGCAAGATTTAGTCATTGGGTTTTCTGTCGTCCTACCAAGTATGTTAGGGAGGGGGAGAGGTTCTCCCTTGATGGAATTGCTGCAGTTATTTTGGTTGAGTGTTAGCGTGGCCAATCCTCTGTGCCGTGCTAACCCTGCGTTCACTTCACCGTTGGCCCGAGAGCGCAGCATGCTTCCCAAAATACTATTACCCTGTTGCTATTTGCATCCTGCCCTGGGATGGCTGCCGAAACGGATGCTGGGAGCTCGTCCTTCTTGCTGGTAAATATGGTCAAAGCCATTCAAATGGAGGGCAGTCACCAGCAGACACTGCAGAGGTCCCCTCTTAACAGTGAGCGGGTTCCGAGTGAGGCGCCTCCTCCCGACTGGCGCAGTCGATCTCGGGGCGCGTCGCCAGGAGTTTTCACGTGCTCATGGGCGAGGAGCTTTTTGGCACTTTTGAATTCAGTAGATGTTGACTTAAAGAGGAGGAGGTCTCACAGAGAGGAGGAGATGGTATGGGGAAGCTCTCTAAACGAAGCTGACCCCGTGTAGGTCGACCTTCTGCAGCCACGGCCACACTAGAACGGCCAAGATGGTCTTTTTTGAGCTTTTTGAGATGTAATGGCGTTGCCCAATTAAGCTACCCATATCTTCCATTCCTTAAATTTTATGATGTCGGTGAATATTTTAGTCTGGTATTGTTGAGATCAGTATTAATGAAGCACAAAAAGGTTCTACTTCAAGTTCTATTGCAAAAGCCTATAGCAGCCATTTGAACTGCATTTTGGCGGTGCTTTGTCTAACTGATTTCCGGCTGTTCAAGCACATCAAATGCTACCTTAGCAATGAGTGGCTTTATCTGATTTACCTCTAAAAACATCTGTTAAAAACAATGAAAATAACGTTGACATTTCTTTTGGTCAGTCTTCTAACATCAGTTTTTTATTGTTGTTATTTATATTCTATACATAAGCAAATTACAAATGCTCAAAACGATGACCCCTTTGGCCATTCGAGTTGATTATGGAATTCGATGTGTTAAGACATCTTTACTTGTTCCTAACACAGTAAAAACACACTTGCTGTTTGCAAAGAATTGGAGACATGGTGTAATTCACCATTTTATTCTTCCTCATTTCAGCCCCTGGTTTGTTACAGTTGTAGCTCTGCCCTTCCATAATAGTTGGATTATAGGAGCTGTGTGTCGTGTTAACGCTGTTGTTTTCAAGACCCCCTCCTGCTCACCCCTGCCGCATGACCGCACGCTCCCCCACGCCCTACTCCTGCTGTGTGCCAGCTGCCTAGCCACTACTACAGGAAGCTTGTTGACTCTATTGTTGGTGCTCCGCGTTTCCCCATCACTTCAACCATTTCCTGTATTACGCTGCCTGATGGTCATTACCCTGGACTAAACACCATAAATACTCAGTGTGTTTCAGAAACCAAATTCAAAAGGGACAGAAATGGAGGAACTAAGGCCAAAAGAGGTGTGTGGATGTGTGTTGTCCATGCACACATGTGCATGGAAGTGTGTATGTGTGTGGTGGGTGGGGGGTGGGGGGCTTGTGTATCTGGATGTGTATGCATACATTTCTGTATGTGTGTTTTTGTACATGTTTACATGTGTGTGAGTGAGAGGGGGCGGGACAGTAGAGAAAGCCCACTGCTCCCTCAGTGTTCTGGCCCTTGCCCTGTCTAGGTGTAGGAAGCGTAACTCTGGAGGTGTCTCGCTTTAGTAAAGCCATCCTGTTTTACTGGACTGTCATGGCCCCTGTCTTCCACATGCTCTTCTTCTTTCCCTCATTTATCTTTAACAAACAAGTCTAATAGCAAAGGATTATTAACAGGGTATTTTCTTAGAAAATATGAGCTCCAGTCCTGAAATATATGAACATTATAAGCACCGAGTTATTAGTGTTGAATTGGTGTTAACTCTCCTGTTTGGAGCCCGGTTCAGCATTCAGGCTCGTTTATACCCATCGTGGACAAATGTCCTATCTGTCTGGTTGTCATATGATTAGAAAGTATGGACATTTGTTCTTTCTTTCCTGTTACCTATGATCCTGGACTGTGTAAGATTTTTGACAGTGGCTGGTATGAATCAGCTTTTCCTCTACTATACATGCTTGTTTTTTTTAAGTTATTTTGATGGGCTTAATGGACAATCTGAAATGTTCTTCAGCCTTTTGGCACTGGGAGATTCTGTATGTCTGTGCTCGACAGAATGAGTGCTCGGTTGATTATAGACTCTGAGAGACTTGGCTGAGTTATTGCATCATTTCCTGTTCCAACATTCCTCTAGCTCTGTGCTCTGCATCTATGAGTTATTTTCACCTTTTCTCTCTCTCTCTCTCTCTCTCTCTCTCTCTCTCTCCCCCCCCAATCATATTCATTCATGTGGGGGGGGGGGGGATTTGGTTCATGCTGGGGGGTTTTTTTTAGGCTTTTTGTTTGATTATTATAGTACATGCTGTGGTTATGTGTGGGGGTGTCACAATGACACGTTTCCCTGACAACAGTGATAAGACAGCTGGCATATCCTGTTTACCAAGGTGTGAAGTTTCCACGCCTCTTGTGTCTGCATTCTCAGCGTTTCCCACTTCACCTTTGGCTCTCCGAGCTTTACTGAGTTTGGTGCTGCACCCCAGAGTTACCTGTGCTGCCTTCCTCTTTAATGTGGCTAAACCCAAGATGTGAGAGAGAGAGAGAGAGATGGAAAAGGCGAGAGAGAAAGAGAAAATGAAAAAACGGCGACGGGGAGAGAGAGAGCGAAAGCTCTTCCTGCTTAAGTGGCTTTTAATGCCACTGCCGTCAAAGCTCAGGCAAAACTAGAGGCCAGTGCACATATTCCTCCATGTGGCAGCGACGCGTCCACTGTTCCTGAGAGATGTCCTTCCAGCGTCTCACTCCTCCAGTCCCTGGCAGGAAATGGTGCAGGCCCTGGAGCGGGAGCAGGGGCGCTGTCTCTTTAAGAGGCCGGGTGTGGTGTGGAGCCCAGCGGCCTACAGCCTGGCAGCTTGCGGTTGGAGGGCCTCATTACTGCCTGCGCACTGCCAGACCTCAGACTCCGCTGCGACGGACAGCCAGAATGAAGCACACGTGGGAGCTGGGAGACGCTGCTGCGGGGAGGGAGGCTGGGGGTTGTCTAGGTCAGGGGGGCTGCCTCTGCTCCTGGGGTAATCTGAGCTATTGAGGTCCCTCAGAGGAGCATGCTCTAAAAGCTGCCTGTGCTCCTCACTTAGACATTCGTATGTACTCATATGTGCATTCGTCTCATTCTCTTGTAGGCCTCCCAAGCTTTTCTGAGTCTCATTCTCCCAAGCCTTTCTAAGTCTGATTTTCTAAGTCTAAGTCTCATTGTTCTAAGTCGACGAAGCTTTATTTATTTATTTTTTGGCCAGTAAATATCTGGCTGCCGTAGCTGTGGAGGTGTGCTGAAGCCAACGCGTTGTGACAAATTGGCCTGGCTCTTACAGGCTCGCTTAAAAGTAGCCTGTGTGCTGGCCTCACCACTCGCATTCCTTCCTCAAGTTTACTGGTCTGGAGAGAGGGGGAGAAAAACACGTCTCTCTGAGTGCTCTAACTCTCGCGCTTACTCTCGCGTGCTCTGAGAGACTGCAATATGGACTCTCACCTCACAGGAGCTTTTTTTTTTTGGTGTGTGTTAAACACTGTTTATGTTACCAGCTTCCTCCTCCATTATGGTTTAGGACCCTGTTTGACAACACCGGCGCCTGGCCTAAACTGCGAGGTGATCAAAGATCTGAAATGAAACGCTTTCACCCTGTGTATTTTACGCTCAGCTTAATGGAGGGGCCTTGGGACTCTCTCCTCAACAGCTTTAAACGAACATTTCTCAACTGCAAAAATCCGACCCTGACGCGTTTGAGAGATTTATGTCACTGCCACACTGCACATGTCTGGAGAAACTCTGGAATGCCAGAAGGCGAAAGAAAGCAAGGCAAAAGTGTGCATGTGTGTCTGTCGGTCTGTGTGCACGCGTGTGTAGGGTCCAGCCACACCTTTGCTCTGGTGTTAACCCAGTGCCCTGTAATCCGGCCTCTGGCACATTGATGAAGGGGCCCTTCGCTTTCCTCTCTAATTCTTTTTCTTATATTTTTGCTCAGCTTCTAGTAGGGTCTTGGATGAACATGTTCTAATGATGTGCTCCAAATAGCCAAAAGAAACACATGAAGCTAGAGAGGATACAGATTATGTTGTGTCTCTCTTTGGAAGGCAGGCACCATGGCACCATAGCTCTATGGACTGATTGATTTTTGGAACATTAGATGCTGAGTGTAGCAGAGGACAGAAACCATGGGACAAAGAGGTCATTTCCTATTTACCAGTGGGCAAGCAAGGTTTTATCATCCCCACTCCATTTTTCTCGATCTCTCTGTCTCTTTCTGTCTCACTCGCACTTTCTCTCACACTCTCTAACCCTGTTTTAATCTCTCTCAAATTTAAATTGCATTTTGAACTGAATTAATTGTAATTAGCAACTGTTGCCAAAGTGACTAATAGCGTTATGAACTGTAAAAGTGTGGAGAAGGACAACAAAAAGTAAATAAAATGTATATATTAAAGCTCTGCTCTATATACAGATTCCTTTCTCCTTCAGACAGGACTGAAAAGGTGGCTAGGTTAATTTTGCTCCTAGGACGCAGTGAATAAAGAAAACCAGAGAAGACATATTTTGGAGATGTAAGCAATGAAATAATGAAATATAACCTTCCTTCGCTAAATGTATTGCATTTGCAATTTAACAATATTTATTGCACCAGTAGAGCAAGGGTGTGTGTTGATTACAGCGGCTATACACACTGCATGTCTCTCTCCAATGTCTTGGATGTGCAGACACACTGTCACACTTACTTTCACTCTTTCTCTCTCTCTCTCACATATCATCATGAGGAGCCCTAGCTATTTCTCTGTCTCATATCAGTGCTTTGAGTTCAAAGCCTGCTGTGTGCCTGGCTTCATTGCTGGATATCAGGCTTGGAGACTCCACCCAGGAGGTTTTACTGCCTGGGATCAGCACTAATGCACATTTTCAGCTGCCTACAGGTACAGCATGTCCTCCACCTCCATCATCCCCAATCTTAACTTCCTTGTTTCCTCTGCGGGAAGGGTTCGACTGCGATGTGTCAGAGGTGATTTGTGCCCCTGGCCTTCCTACCTTGCGTGTGTGTGCGTGCGCCCACGCATGCAGGCTCAGGTAATGGCGCAGGGGTGTGAGATGTGGAATGCGGTGTTTGAGTAAACAGCTGCGGGGCTTGTTTTGACGGAGCTCAGGGCTCCGGCGGGCCTGTCCGGACCTGCAGGCGGACGCAGTGCGGCGGGACTGCAGCTGAGGAGCCCTCCTGCTCAACACTGGGGCCTTTGTGCCTGGGTAGTATGCGCCCTGTCTGTCTGAAACGCACGCACGCACGCAGGTCAGGTTACAGTTTTCAGACATCCATGTTTGTGCCACCCTCTTTGTTCCTGTTTGGGTCTTTATCTCTGTCTTACTCACAGTCGGAGAGTTTGTTTTGGTCATGCTGTACCGCCTGCAATGCACTTGACAGAGATGCTTAGTGTGATTTTTTTTTTTTTTTTTTTTTTTTCTCCCTTTTTTTTTCCTGTGCTGTATTGGAGTCCTTTGTAATTGTGTTATCTTAGAGCAAAATCTTACAACAAAATCTTACAACAAAAATGGTGAATAAATTAGTTTATTTGCTTGGGTGTTTATTTCTAAGTGGGCGGTCCACCAAAATCATTAGTCATTGAATCAGTCACAGAATTCCTTGAATTAGATGTGAAGCTGCTGTAACACCCCATTTCCTTTCCTTCACTTCTAACACAGACTAATACAGACTACAGGCTACTCTAACACAGATTACTGTCTGACAAAGTCTACATACTCCCTAACACAGACTAAAACAGACTATAAGTTACTTTACCAGCCTATAAAATATTGTCTAACACAGACTACAGCATTAAATATTCAATTTACTCCTGTTCATTAAAAAAAACCCTGTACAAGAACATCAAAAATGGACTTTTTTTTATATCTAACCATTTGTATATAATGTTAGAGAATACCTCTTGTACTTAGGCTGTCTCTGGTTTGTGTTCAGGTGGACAGAACCCAGACCACATGCTACATGGCACAGGGATGAAGCACGGCTCGGAGCCGAAGAGGTCGCAGGCAGCTGATGGCTCCACCGTGGCGCCCGAGGACGCGGCCCGCTTCCTCAGCTGCTACTGCCTGGGCCACTGCCCTGACAACGCCATCAACAACACCTGCGAGTGAGTTTCACACTCGCCAAACTCTCCTCCAGTTATCCCCCACGCAGCCCTCCCTGTCATGCTGCCCTCACTGTTTTTTTGCCGTGTGTGTGTGTGTGTGTGTGTGTGTGTGTGTGTGCGCGTGCGCAGGACCAATGGGCAGTGCTTTGCCATCATTGAAGAAGACGAGCATGGCGAGGCTGTCCTCACATCTGGCTGCATGAAATATGAGGGATCCCACTTCCAGTGCAAGGTAAACTCCACCAGGGGAGGCCTGAACATGGCTCATTACCAACAGTATGTAGAATTTCATTCCATAACCTTTCTGGATTCTCAGTTGTGCCGTTTGGCCAACTGTCATGCGCAGGTGATTTTAAGCCAACAGTGTTTGGTTTTTGAAAAATGCCGTTGTGTCCCAAAGGACTCGCCCAATGCCCAGGCAAGACGGACAATTGAGTGCTGCTCCACGGACTTCTGCAACCGAGATTTGCAGCCCACCCTACCGCCTGCACTCCCGGGTGAGCTGCTGGATGGGGCACGCGAGGCATCCCCACCCTGCCCGCGGCCAGCCACGCATCCCACGGCTCGTCTGCTTCTTGTCTCCATATATTAAAGCAACATGTGCCTCTGTTCCCACACAGATGAATTGTTTGTGAGTGCCCACTGGCTCGCCTTCCTCATCTCCATGACGGTGTGCTGCTTTACTGTCATTGCTATCACAATTGTGTGTTACTACAGGTGAGCAAATGGTTTTTGAAACATAGTTTAACATGCTGATAAATCTCCAGTGTTTTAGAGACTTCTATGCCTGAGCCAGACACACCCAGTGAAGGCACATAAGGCAAACTTATTGTAAAACTGATAGCGGCACAAGTTCAAAAAAAAACGTGTGAGAGCGTCTGATAAGTAACAGTAGGCGTCGTCACTGAACGGTCCAGTAAAATGCAGGGTAATTCCACATGGCGGTCTGACTTCCTTTGTGTGTGTTTGCTCAGGTATAAGCTGCAGACGGAGCGGAGGCGCTACCAGAGAGACCTGGAGCAGGACGAGGCCTTCATCCCAGCTGGAGAGTCCCTCAAAGACCTCATCAGCCAGTCTAGCACAGGCTCTGGCTCAGGGCTCCCCCTGCTGGTAGAAAACTCTCCCTGCTTTTCATTGTGTTTTAGACTGCTTTATTACAGGTACTAATGTTTTTAATGATTAAAGCATAAAGCACCCAGTCAGGCTGAAACAAAGTCATTAGACACCACACCGTTAATTTACATTACACTTGTGTTTAAATCCTTGTGGAACACCCTAAAAATAGATCTTTTAAATGCCTTCTGAATTGCCTGGCCCTTGCAGTATATGTTTCATTGCAATACATTTATTTCAGGAAGCCAGTTTAGGCCTTAGCCTAGCCCATTTACCCTAGTGTATCCAAGGGCTAAGCTTGATTGTTCCTGCCTGTCCTGTCCCCAGGTCCAGCGTACTATCGCTAAGCAGATCCAGATGGTGCGTCAGATCGGGAAAGGCCGCTACGGCGAGGTGTGGCTGGGCCGCTGGAGAGGGGAGAAGGTGGCAGTGAAGGTGTTCTTCACCCGTGAGGAGGCCAGCTGGTTCCGCGAGACCGAGATCTACCAGACTGTCCTGATGAGACACGAGAACATCCTCTGTATGGCTCGCCTGCACATTGAAATGAGTGCTACACAATGAACTCTCTTATTTATTAGGCTAGATACCTCTGCATTCTGTTTTATCAGAGATTCTCAATCAGGAGCAGAACCAAAAACTGGGCTGGCTTTGGCCCCGTCCGGACTGGACTGAGAGCTCCTGTTGCGTGTTTGAGATGTATGTGCTCCTCTCGCCAGGCTTCATCGCAGCTGACATTAAGGGCACGGGAGCCTTCACCCAGCTATTCCTCATCACGGACTACCATGAGAACGGCTCCCTGTACGACTACCTGAGGTTCACCACCCTGGATACGCAGGCCCTGCTCCGGCTGGCCTATTCTGCGGCCTGTGGCCTGTGCCACCTTCACACAGAGATCTACGGCACACAGGGCAAGCCGGCCATCGCCCACCGCGACCTCAAGAGCAAGAACATCCTTATCAAGAAGAATGGTACTTGCTGCATCGCTGACCTGGGCCTGGCTGTGAAATACAACAGGTACACATGCACACTCATGCATCTCTGACCTCGTTCATAGGCTGGTATACGTGCCTGTTTGTGCATCTTGGACCACACCCATAGGCAGGCACACATGCACTCTGCCATATCTCTGGCCTAACTCATAAGTGCCCAGATGGTAGCACTAAAGATGTGGGATTATTTGTATTCAGATATCTGTATCTGTAAATAATTCTACAACTGATCTTCAGGTTGATATAGGACTTTATTAGACTAAAGGACTTTAGTGTATCATCATCAATTACTATTGTTGCCATGCAAACAGTATTGCAGCTGTGTTAGCTCCTCAATGCTTCCCCGTTTGCCAGTGACACTAACGATGTGGACGTTCCTCTGAGTACTCGGATGGGAACACGGCGGTACATGGCCCCGGAGGTGTTGGATGAGACTCTCAACAAGAACCAGTTCCAGGCCTACATCATGGCTGACATCTATAGCTACGGCCTCGTGGTTTGGGAGATGGCCCGACGGTGTGTGACAGGAGGTATGTATGTTTGTGTGTGTGTCTGTGCATCACCTCTGTTCTCCAGAGAGTCGTCTCGCCGCTGTTCTCCTGTGATTTGCCTCACCACTGTTCTCATGACTCTGCAGGCATTGCAGAAGAGTATCAGCTGCCTTACTGGGACGTTGTTCCTTCAGAGCCATCTTACGAGGACATGCGGGAAGTAGTGTGTGTAAAAGGTGTACGGCCCACAGTCTCCAACCGGTGGAACAGTGATGAGGTATAGGCCCATGTGTACTCATTCACATGTGTGTTCTGTTCACATATATATTTGAAGTTGTGAGCTGGATGTGTGGCTCATGCCCCCCCCCCCCCCCTCTCTGCGTGCAGTGTCTCAGAGCAGTGCTGAAGCTGATGTCTGAGTGCTGGGCCCCAAACCCAGCCTCTCGTCTCACTGCCCTTCGAGTGAAGAAAACGCTCGCCAAGATGGTGGAGTCACAAGACATCAAAATCTGAGCCGTGCTTCCTCTGCTCATCCCCCGTTGGCAGAGAGGAAAAGCAGACTCCCTTGAAATATTCATGCCTCAACAAAGAATTATTGGCTCAGCTCACAGTCACGACTGTGGGGGGTGCTGTGGAGCAGAGCACCTCTCTCTTGCTAGGATCCGATATCCTGTTGCAGTAGCACTGTGTCTTTGTAGCACCCTCTGCTGGACAGTAAGTGCCATGTCACATCTACAAAGTCTGCTCTCCGGCAGGTCCTTAAAACCTGAGGCTGTGATTTCACATGCATCCATCCATTATCCATCCCCTGCTCTTTGACTTTGGGCACTCATAGATTGGGAGAGAACTGCCAAATGAAAGTGGTGCTTTCTGTGAAAGCCATGTATTATTGTGCACATAATGGAGAGAAAGGCACAAGTCAGTGAAGTAGACGTCTTGACACAGTGAAGAAACGTTTGGAAGAAGGCTGAGGATTTGCTCTCCATTTCATTCTCTCCCTCTCTCTCTCTCACTTCCCCACTCCATTCCTCCTTCCTGCACAGAGAGACATGTGTGTCTGAAAGGAGGTTTTCTTTTTGCTGATTTCATTGTGATATTCAGCCTTGTGCTTGCACTGTGCTGCAAAGCAGCCACGTGAGGTGCGGCCACGTCCCTCTAGATGCCTGCTCCTCCTCCGGCCAGTGCAGTGAACGCCGCAGATGCAGTTGGACGTACACCCTTACTTTAAACAAATGTTAGTAAAAGTAAATACTTCCCTTAACTACTTATGGATATCGGATACTTAAGAGTTGGCTGATGTGAGCAGTGGGAGCACCGAAGGATCTATAGAACTGTAATGGCATAGCTGGTGCAATCCTTCCACTCTCTGTCCTAAAGCAGGAAACACACCACCAGCTCATACCACCCCAGGCATAGGAATGCTGTCAGCAGCTCCTGTCCAGAGAGGCTGTGATGTCACTCTGCTGTTCTCTGGGAGCACTGGATCCGCGTTCATTAAGCAGCAGAAACGGTCATGACAACAACATGAGCCATGTAGTCGCTCCTCATTTAATCCCACACCCACTATTCGTCTTGCCATTAGAACACATTAATACATGTCAGAAGGATTTGTGAGTCGCCTAATTAATTAACATGAATTTAAACTCGATAGAGTTTTGGGAAAATCAAGTGACTGATTACTTTGGTCTGGAATCTCATAAATATGTAACGGGATAGAAAATACAAATGCATGTCCTATTTATTCTAATCATGTCGTGCTGAATTAATTATTGTGGCAAGAAAAAGAATGTACATCATTAAGAATAGTGTCCCTTAAACTCGCATAGTCAATATATTACTGAGCAGCTCAACACAAGCTTATTTGACTATTATTTTGTGTAATTTTAAAAACTGTCATAACCCTTCTGCACAAAGTAGTTTTTTAAAACATATATTTAATTTAGGAATGGTTACTGTTTTAGAATCAAATATTTCTGTGGCCTACAAACATGTTCCCACAGATAGATAAGTGTGCATGTGCTGGATATGAACACATACAATAACAAATTATTTATTTTCAACATTAGCAGTTGCAATGCATATAATGTTCATATCAGTCCTAGCGTTCCCATGCGTTGTACTAAAGATTATATGGCGTTGTGTTAACTCATCTTGCTTCTCCTAGATGATTAAAAATCAGTGATTTTGCTTCAAGAGAATTTCATTTGTGCACTCAAAAGTAACCTTTTTGTGACCATAAAGGTGCTGGTAACCAGCACCCTACATTAGTGGTCACTGTTCTAAGTGTAGTGCTTCTGGGAACTGCAGTGTAGAGTACTAGGATACACAAGAATTTACAGCTCAGACCGATGTCGTTCAGGGCTCACAACTCTGCATTCCACACCATGTTGACCATGCACTGAGATGCGGCTAACCCTGCTGTGTTTAATTGCTAAAGATCCACACGCCTGAGGTCTGTCCACTGCAACCCATATCAGTTAAGCTGTTTTAATAAGTGTCTTGTAGCCAGTAGAAGTTCCTCTGTATAATTAGATGACCGCAGGATATGTTGTCCATGTCTTACTTGTCCATTGTGCAAAAGAAACTTGTGTAGGACTAAAAACCTTTTGTTTATATTTTGTACAGCATTTGGGTTTAAGAACAGTGCCTTATGTTTACCAAGAAAAGCTGTTCTGTACACAGAATTTGTCCAATATATTAATTTTTAAGTAAATTACCTTATTTTAGTATGCAATCACAGTGTTATTCATTTGTCTGATAATAAAAAGAATGGCTTAAGTGTATTATACCACAGAATGGATGAACATTCTCAGTCTTTGGCCAGAGGGCAGTGTCCCTTACTGTGGTCATCATTAATGTAATTTTTGGCCGCTATTATTCATGTCTGTAAGTGCTTGCTAGAATTCAGCTTTATACCATCTCTAAAGGTTGTGTATACATAATTCTTTTGACTTGACCAGCTGTAGTTAAGCCTTCCATTACATCAACTTAATGTCATCTGAGGATATCAGAACAAAAAAGAAAGAAACATCTGGGAAATATTGTAGGGATGCCTACTGCCATGTGACATGATCCCTCATGATACAAGCTCAATATAAGCAGTGTCTCGGTTATGCGTATTATTGGCCTCTAACCTATTTAGCTGGCTAACGATATTTAAGTCTACAACTAAAACCCTTTTTTAAGTCACTCTGGTTGTTTTTGCAGTTCTACAAATGGGCCCTAGAGGGAGCCCAAATCTAACTAATGGCATTGGTATCTTTGGCGGTTTTCAGGCAGTCCGGTAGGTGATGCAGTAAAGCACAGTTTTCGGTAAGCCTGGATTTCTTCCGCCCAGGAGTCAGTCACGAATCCAGTCTTGCTTATAGTCTGTGTCCTCAGTGCTGAATAGCAGAATACCTGATAACGTGTTCTCATTAGGCTGCCTTTGGCCCACTGTTCCTTTAAGCAGCTCCAGCATAACCCTTTCCCCCTTACGAAGCTCCAGGAGGAAAGCCCGGCTCCGAAGTTCGCCCTGGCGCTGTTCCTGCCTGAAGGTGGCCGCAGGAACCGCGTCACGCATCAGGCGCACCAGGCACGGGCCTTTTTCAAAGTCTAATGTCACTAAAAAAAGGTAGACGCCAGTCTGAGGTGCATCAAAAGCCCCCGATGAAGGACTGTAAGCGTTGCCGTGGTTTAGTGTCACCTTCTGGAAAAGGAGTGTGCCTCGTCTGCTTGTCCTGTCATCCAAGCCAGCGATGAATGCCACAGAAGAGTATGATGGCCCCTTGGAAGCTGAGTAAGATATGGTATGAAGAACTATATTAGCGGGGGGGGGGGTTTGTATGTACGAGGTCTGGCTGTGTATTTTCTGATTTGCTTTGTCACTTTGCAATCTTAGTGTTGTCCACAAGAGGGCATTCAAACAGCGTACACATATAATACACAAATTGCATTCATGCTTAACAGACTCGTTTTCATTCTGAACTGAACAGAAGGGATACTTGCCTGTTCTTTTGGGTTCTTTACGGAGATTGCTGCGCGCCTCCATTTTATCCTTTCTCTTCCTGTCCTTTCTGTTAATCTCAGTCCACAGCTGATCCAATTTCAGACTGTGAGGGGAGCTGGAGAGCTCTTCTGTATAAGTGAACAGATTCTGGAACGTTCTCAGATGATCTTCCAAAGCCTGTCGCAGGGACACTACTTCTCCCTGCAATTCCACCATGTCACCACTAGGGGCTGCAGTGCAGTTATGGTGTTGCTCTTCCAGCTGGCTCAGCCTCTCAGCAAGCTCCTCCATTTTCCGGCCCAGGCTCCAGATGTTGCTGGCTGAGTAGTCTCTGTCTAGTTGCCTTACAAATGCTTCTGCTAAAGAGTCCCGCTCATCTGCTGCGGCTGTCCCCTGTTCTTTGATCAGACTTTGTTCTGAGAAGGCCCCGAGGACATCAGTGTTCATGTGATCTCTCTCCTCTCTTTTCCTCCTCACAGAAGCCAGCCTGCTCTCATGACTCTCAATCTTTTCTTGCAGCAGTTGCATTTTCTGTAGCAGAATGGGAATGGATAGTTCCTGCTGCTGACTGCTGGACCAGCTTAAGAACTCCATGACCTCATCTCCTATAAGCACCTCCAGGACATCTGCGTGCCGGGTGGCATCCTTCAGAAGGGAGGAAAAAGATTCAGAGAGATGTCTGATTTCAGCTGACTTGGCTACAACACACTCTTTAAACTCAAAAATCTCCTTTTGGCTGCCCAGGAGTAAGGCTTTTAACTGGGATACGTTGTCATTGAGAGCCCTGCTTTTTGCTTGCTCAAATGCCAGTGATTCCTTCACACTCAACAAGCCCTGATTGAGATCCTCAAGTTCCACAGGCCAGTCACCCTGGCCCTTCTTTGCTTCTTCATCCTCCAGGGCATATCTGTTCTCTCTGGCCAAGTCTGTTACATTAGCTATCTCCTGCTCCAGTCTAACCAAAGACTTGCTGATTTCTTTACATCTGCACGTTTCCTCTGCTGTGGTTGGTTCATTGCTTTGGAGATGCTGATAAAAACTGTCCATGTAAAGTTCAAGCTCTCTCAGTTGATTCGCCTGCATGCTGAGATTAGCAGCCACTTCGTTAATACTGTTCAACGCAGCCACGCGCACTGCCTCCACCTCTAGCCCAGCCTCTGCAAAGCGCACCTCTGAGTCCTGGTGGACCTGGTCCAGGATCTGGCTCAGGTTCTGCAGGCCATGCTCCAGGTTCTGGGTGAAGCTAACAAAGTGTCTGGAGTTCACAGACAAGGCACGGAGCTGCATGCTGTTATTCAGCACTTTCTCATCCAGGCTGCTGATGGCCTCCCACGCATTGGACATTGGTGCTGGCTGGCTCCCAGTCGGGCCAGAGAGAGGACGTTCACCCTGCGTCAACTCCTCCAGCCTTTCCTGACTAAGTCTGATCTCCTCCACTGATGCAGTCAGATACTGCAGATTCCCCTAAGGAAAAGAAAATAGATGTGGTCTTAGACATTGAAATATTGATGATTTTAATGTCCTGTAGGTAAACTCTAGGTTAGAAGGCTATTTAATGGTGAATTAGTTAGCTGTGTGGTACCTGTATATCTTCATAGTTCTGATTGATATGATGGTCAATGTCGTTTTTCAGGTTTGTCAGGTTGTGCTGCAGCAAGTCTTGCTGGGATTGCATTGTTTGTTCCATATGTTTTTCCTGCAAATTCAGCTGGGCCTGCATTTGCCGTATCTGTTCAAAGCTGTCTGCTAACTTTTCCTCAATTGTTCCGCTGTGGGACACATTGTTCTCCTGGTTTTGCTTCAGTTTCTGCAGATCCGTGGATATCACTTCCACCTCACTGGACAAACGGGCCAGGCTGTGATTAAAGGCGTCCAGTACTGGCTGAAGGTGGGTCATCATGGCTGCAAATCCCTGATGGACCATCAAAAGACTGGCCGAATCCATAATGGGCAGAGGAGTAGAAGGCCGGGTTGCTCCACCAATACCTAAACCAATATGTTTATAGTCACTAGCCTCATTTAAAAACAGTTGGCAATACAGTCATCATGTTTATATGGAAGGGGACTGGAAGCAATACACTGTGTCTATCTTCCATATGTAATTTTTTGTTTGTTTGTTTGTTTGTTTGTTTTTAAAAAGCAAACCCTTGTTGATGATCCCTTCCTGTTTTTGTATCGTCAATGTATCATCACTGTCTCTGATATGATGAACAAATGTTATGGCTGTCTGGTTCTCTAACCTGAGAAAAAAATATTAATCTTCAGGGTTGCCTCCAATATGAGCCCTGTTTATGTACTGTTCACCTGCAGCAAAAATATATGTTGGCATCTGCTTGCATAGGTGAGTCAACTCTTACCAAAGAGTGCTGGGGCAGGAAGAGAAGGTCCCCGGGGAGAGTCCTGGCCCAGACTGTTCTCCCAGCCTGCACCCTCCAGCAGGTCAGCCTCAGTCCTCACCCCTACAGGGCACAGCGCATGCAGACTGGGAGTAAGAGTAGGAGGACAACCAAAATACAAAAATAAAACAAACAAACCCAAAAGAGCTTTAGAAGTCTAGAATGGTGGGGGGGGGGGGTTTCTAAAATGGAATATGCTTCCAAATAGAAAGATAAAATATTACTTTGCTTTAAGATGGAGAATAGTCCATGGTCACTTCCTCCATAAAGCGCAATTGTTCAATTTTTATATGTTTGCAAAAATGTTTAGATATTTACAGTATACAAAAAATTTAGAAAGAATATGTAAAACTATACAGTATAGTAAAAAAGATCAGGCACAATAACACAATTTACTGCAGTTTAAATCCACATCTTTGTTGACTACTAATGTGACACTTGCGACATGTGGTTTCTCTCGATGCACTTCCAGCCCAGCATGGGGGATGTCTGAGTCCATATTACATCCTCGACTTAACTCGTGTTGTGCTGACACTGCGTGAAATCCAAACTTCACCAAATATGTCCTAGTGAAAATCCCAACAAAGTCTTAAAATTCTGAAGGGTCATCAGATTTTACCAACAAAGTCTGACCAGTAGGAAAGCTTGATCAGCATGCGGTGAAGTGTTTTCTATGAATCTGCTGTAGAATTTAACAGTGCAATAGGACCAATAAGAATGCCTGATCAGCACTTGGTGCAGTATTTGCCATAAATTTATTCTATTGCCACATACTGACAAATGATGAATTTTTCTTCTTCTGAGGAGTTGTTTATATGGTACAATTTAATTCAATTCAATATGTTACAATTCAAGTCCCACACTGGAAACAGATGTAGAGGGCATCAGAGCTGACCATTTTTAATAGTTGCCCTGAGAAACGCTTTTCATAGCCATAATAATCCCATCCTGTCAGACACTTAGAATCCATAGGAAAGTGGACAGTGCCTGTTTAAGTCATCTGCATTTCTCTTGTGCATACTCCCCACCCTTGTTTACTCTGGCCACAGTATGTCCAAATACCCAGACTGCAGCTCTCTTTCCTGTCTGACACCCCCTCATGGAGCCAGAAGCAGGCTGGCTATTTTCTCGTTTGTCAGAGCCTGAGCCTTATTGAAAAGAAGAACAAACAAGTCATGACGGGTAACTGATGGGGTTAGAGTTCAAAGTTGAAAGCATCACTGCCTGTTCTAAACTTGCCTGTGTCCTCAGCTCCAGAAACTTCCAAATCAGCTTCTCCTGTGTGCTCCTGACTAGCCTGGATTTCTCCTTCTTTAGGGTTTACTGTGGAGGATATAGAGGTTGAGCAACATTTTTTATGCTTATGCAGTGAAAGGAGAAGTAAGGATTAACTGGAGAAAATGTTCTATACAGCAAATGCAACTAAATGCAATATAAAAAACAGTCCAAGTAATCCATGCTGCTATAATAATAATGGATAATGCCATAATCCATAATCCTTGCTATATGTCAGTGGAGAGGTGTAGGCATGTGCTGTACCCGTTTCTTGACAGTTGGAGCCTGTATGGCCTGGGCAGCACTTCCAGTTTACTGCAGTGAGAATCCTCTGCTTTTGTCTGTACGCTGGACGGGAGGTCGGCTCACACCTGAACACCAACATTCACGTGACGCAAGCTTTAAACTGAAACTGCAGCAGTTTACATGGCCGCTTTGACTCACTTTGTCATCTGGCACTCGGGGTCATGGCCAGGGCAAGGGGTCACAGACTTCATCTGGAACTTCTCAGTGCCACAGAGCACGGCCACGGTGAGCACACGGCGTTGAACAAACGCACACCAGTTCCTGGAAGGAGAGAACACAGCCCGAGAGGAAGATGAGAGTGGAGATATAACTCCAGGCCACTGGCTGAGGAGAGAGACACAACAGGAGAGGCACTCACAGAAAGATGTCTTTCTTCTGACTCCTGACCTCCAAGTTTTAGGACAAATATTATCAGTCAGAAAGGGAGACTGAATCTAAATGTCAGAGGAATTATGAACATCATTATTTTAATATTAGGATGCAACCCAGTCTTAGATGCCAGGTAGGGGTTTCTTTATTACTTTATCTGAAAATGGATTACTAGTAAATACCACTTTAGTGTTTTTGAATGCCTCTCTCTTCTCCTCTCTCTCCCTCCCCATCTTTCCCTCTTCCCTAGAGCAGACAATCCACTGAGGTCAGGAGACACATGGTGTTTCTACTAAGTAAAATAATAGCAAGGATACATCTCTGTACACAATGGGCATTGTCAGTGAAAGGAAGTTAAGACCAGCCACCCACGCTTTCTGAAACCATTCCTAATTGCAGACCTTCTTTCCCACACCACTGATATGCCAGATGGGTCTGTACGCAAATATGAATGGGCTCGTATCTGAGCCAGGTATAATTATAACAGCACGGCACTTTCTGTATAGATCGTGTTTGCCTCAAAACTGTAAAAAAGGCTTGACACTTTGATATGGACTCTATTCTATTGTATCCTTATGCTATCTGCCACCATGACGCACATCCTGTGCAAGCCCTTCACTAGTCATTATGGACTCAGTCTTGGCCCAGCACGAAGTCCTAGACATACTCAGCTAATTTTACCAGAGTGGGACAGTCTTCAATTAGAACAAAGTGCAGTGTATTTTTAGTGTTATACATTAACAAGGGAACTGGACGAGCGTTCACTTTTTGGTGTTGAATAAACTGGCTCACAGGAACACTGCTGCTCAATCCTCTGAAGAATCCTGAGAGTAAACATGATAGTCAGACAAGAAATTTGATGTCAGATCCATGTAAATGAAGGCTGTTTATTTTGGTCCATCTTACACTTCACAGTACATGGGCTTCTTATGCACACATTCCTTTTAACAATAGATTTTCTTGTTTTGTGTCTCCTGTTTTTTTAATGTTCTGTATTCTTTTATCTGGCTTCTTTTGCCCACACCTGTATAACCCTTTTCTGTCCACCGCTCTTTAATTCTCACCCATCCTTTCATCTCTCTCTTCTTTTATCATTAATCTGTCTTTAAAGGATGCTTTTTAAATCCCTGCCTCTTCATGAGTCATGTTTGGACACATCCCCTTGTCTGTGCTGGTCTTTTGCATCAGTACCTGCCTCCCACCCGTCCCCCTGCCGTGCTGCACTGAGCATGCCCAGTGTAGAGACACCCCCCCCCCCCCCACTCGTAGCTCATTCTCTGCTGGCAGGAAACCGAGTGTGTGTGTGTTCTAAAACAGGACAACCTACCAGCTGAGACTCATAAGGGCTATAGTGTGTCTGCAAGACCACTAAATAGCCACATTTATCTCCCAGACACTCAAGATCCTCAACTCACTGTCCAAACCACAAATCCTATTGAATCTTTTTCTCCTGCCACTGAAGATCAAGTTTTATACAACATACTGTGCTACTGTATCTGATATTTTTTAAAGCACTGGCGATGCTTTTATGCAAAGCAATGGTTTTTTTTTCCCCAAAATATTTATCAGGATGCTGGAAAAGGCATTCTCCAGGAATCAACCCCACAACCTTGGTGTTACCGTACCCATGTGCTACTGACTCTTTTAGGTGAGGTACCACTCTGGAATTTGAGACACATCAAGGCAACTGAACTCACCCCATCTTTGTGGGCTGGTGGGAACTCCCGCTTGAGGGTAGCATAGGCCATGTAGACGTGCCCATCGGAGGCTGCAGTGCCCTGCCTGTGCCGTGGTGTCCATGTGGTATGGGCCAATGAGCTGCTCTAAAGATGCCCGGCGCCTGCTGCTGTGGCCAGCCCCCGAGCCCGGCCGTCGGCCCCTCTGCCACATCAGGGTCCCGGGCCCTCAGCTCAGCATGGCAGGGCATCGTGTTCAGAAGCAGTGCCACCAGCAGCAGCTGCAGAGGCAGTGGGAGGCTGAGGACCATCCTGCTGCTCCTGCCACCAACAAAGAGCAGCAACAGCTGCATCAGCTCTGAGTGCTGGACGTCTTCCTCCAGTTTACTGTTTGTTTTAGGAACAGATCCTAACATCCCTGGAAACACCTCAACAAAGTAATTCCTCTCTCTCTCTATCCTCTTCTCTTGCAAAGTGTGTGTGAATTCACCAAAGTTTTCTGTCCCCACCTTCTGCGAGCCCACTCCCTCTGTCTCTCTCCCCCTCTGTTCTCTAGCCTCCTCCTCTCTCTTGACATTATCACGCCCTCAGACAATTGAAGGAAATGGGCTGGCTGCTGGAACTGCTGGCTTTTAGGGGCTTGGAGGGGATGAGACAATAAACTAGTGTTTCAGTGTATACTGACACTGAAACGCAAACAAACACAAGCAGCACAACCATGCTAATTCTTGCTAAGCCTTTCTTCTCAGCCATCTCTGGCAGGGGAAGCAGATGTTAAATTTTAAGCATGTCCTGCATCCAACACTCTAGAGAGCCATTTCTGATTGTGGTTTTAATTTAAATACATTTAATTTAAATTAAACACATATGCTCCAATTCTGTTCAGGTCTATTACCACATGAAACAGGGTAAGTCTGGTGAATATTTGCTGACTGATGACATGGTTTAATATTTGTGAGATGAGTAATAAGTGGGTGTACTCACACACGCATACACACGAGGCCTGGTTCGCAATGTTGACCCAATTTTAAACCACCAAGCCCTTCATCGATGCACCAGACATCAGCTGCTATTTCTCAGACTTTTTTTCAAAGATAAAACATCACACCAAGAAAGTGGGCTTGCGCTGCTTGGAAGAGCCACGACCTCGGACAGAAGGGGCTGTTGTTTGGCTAAGCACAGGAAAGGCTGGCTTCTCCAAACCAGTGTGTAGCGTGGTGGTCCTCAGAGCCTGCTTGTATCGCACGTGGCTCAGCTGTGACAACAAACTCATGCTGCCAGACGTTTCACCACACACACTCTCTTGGGGCCACCACATTCCCCGCACTCCGATCCAGCTGCTCTGTTTCCTGTGCACTAATCTAGAGCTTACTGTCTGTGGCAAGTGACTACATATTGTATGGGCACTCAACAGGAAAAAAAATGGACCACATTTTACACCACATTATCT
The DNA here is from genome assembly GCF_041902795.1 of Electrophorus electricus. NCBI lineage: Eukaryota > Metazoa > Chordata > Actinopteri > Gymnotiformes > Gymnotidae > Electrophorus > Electrophorus electricus. Next base: position 10,041,241 of record NC_137511.1, on the reverse strand, counting down.
ACTGGAGGAGGATGCAGTTTCAGGCCTCACTGGTCTTACATTGCTGTGGAAGCCTGTGTCAGACAGAATTTCTTAATTATTCTACTACCAGCTGTGATTGCACCCACGAAGCATCTCCTACTCAGGGCCACACATTTCCTACACTTTCCTGGAAGGAGAGGTTTCTTCAAGATGTAATAGAACTTGGAGCTGGGCACAGGGCCACTGATGACGGGCCAAGAGGAGAGGACTTTGTGCTTTTCAGTTTGTTGATTTTCAGCCTTGAAATTTTGTTTAGTCTTGACAAGTCTCATCAATTCTAAATTCTGCAATGACATCTGGATTTAGTCCAGTTTTGCTGTAGTAGTATGGGGTGCCAAACACTGATTGGTTGAACACAGCAAGCCTGACATAAATCTGTCTCCTCCATGTACCTGTGGATGGTTGATGCTTGACCGGTTACAAGGAACGCATTCCCCTCATGGGAAAGCCGATCCCAAAACAGTGAATCCTTGTCTACAGAAATTAGTGTTGGCTTGCATTCCCCTTTGAGTCGAGCAGATTCAGAAGCTCATGGGGTCTGCTGTCGGTTGTGGAATCAGGGCACTGATGGGCCTCTCAGCACCAGAGAGAACAGGGTGGTCTATTTTAACCTCAATCCCCCTTAGGCAGAAACACAGAGGACGAGCAGAGGATGGCATCTGGCCGTGGAGAAGGAGGCTTGGTCTGCAGTTATGGATGCAAATGTGCATCATGCTTCATCTGTTTTTATTTGGTTTGTTTGAGTTTATTAGTCGCACCTGTCCTGGTGCTTAGTATAATGTGTCGGAGCTAAGCCTGTCCGGCTACCCCACTGGAAGCATCGCGGAGGGGTTGTGTCTAGAGTGGTGGAGAAATCCCATCTGCTGTTGTCAGCGATCGCTCCACCTCCCAGGACTCATGGGTCTGCACCCTGCTTCAGCTTCACAAATCAGGTTCTGTCAAATCCATCCATTCACCAGCCCTGAACCAATCAGGTATGGCTGGGTTGCAGTCCCTAGCCAGAAAACTGTGCATCGTGGATGGAAATTCTTGCTATGTAGTCATATCCTTTCCTATGGGAAGGGGAATGATTCAGCTTTTTCATCTGTAAGCAGTCTTTAATATGTATACTTTTCATCATCCAGGATTTTCCTCATGTCTTGAGCTCTTTTATCTTCTAAGCAGTCCTTTTTCAGAAGTATAAAAGCAGTTTTTCATCTAAGTAGAATATAGCCTTATGAAAACATCTTATAGTAATGCACTATAAGGTGAAAGGTGTCCCTCAGTCAGTGCCCAGGAAAGGTTTAATTCTCCCGGGAAAATATTGTCGACAGTTCTTAATTGCCTAGTTAAGCACAACTGCAACACACATAACCAATTCCACTGAAAAAAATGAATGATTATAACAAGGGTCACAGTTCTGAGTGACAGTGATAGAAACAGAAAATGTTTGATAAATAATCATAATAATCTTGATGAAAAATATCATCAGCTATTATGACATTTGTCTGAGTGTCAGTGTGTGTGTGTGTGCATTTGAGAATAACACTGGGGGGGGGGTGGGTATGTGCTGTAGCCGCAGCACAACTCAAACGCGCCGGAGCATCCAGCAGCTTCTGTGTCGCTGCATGCTGTCCTAGTCTCTCTGTCTCTCTCGCTCTGTCTCTTCCTCCCTCTCTCTCTCACTCTCTCTCCATCCCCCTCTCTCTCTTGTTCTCTCCCCCTCCCTCTCTCTCGCTCTCATAGTCTCTCGTGCTCAGTCCACTGCTGCCTCGTCAAAGGTGCCACAGCGTACTTCTGAGCGTAGCACCTCTGTGTAATCCTCTCTCTCTTCCGCACACACTCACACACTCACACTCGTCCTCATACACATATTCGGGCAGAGAACTCTCCAGCTCATTCCTGCTCCTCCAGGCACGGGCTGTGTTCGAGAGCATCGGCAGTGCACACAGCATCCAGGATGGATGTACTGATGAAGGGATTTTCCATGGCCAAGGAGGGGGTGGTGGCAGCTGCCGAGAAGACCAAGGCAGGTGTGGAAGAGGCCGCGCTGAAGACCAAGGAGGGCGTCATGTATGTTGGTAAGTGCTGAAGTGAGAGGAGGGAGACAGCCAACCAGCCACACAGCTCATTTGTCTGTTCTGGGTTGCAGTAGGAAAGGGTCCTGATGCAGGATAATGCAGTATGGTGCAGACAGGAGTAATAATTATCTCATTATGTAAAGAACCCAGGCAGAAGACCAAGAGATTCCCCTTGTGGAGTTATCATGCATGTGATTGATGACTTTGTATTTCCAGTTTGTGCGTGTCTGTAAGAGAGGGGTTTCACAGTGGTCCCAGTCTGAGATGCTGAGAACAGTATATGGAGCATAGAACAGAGGATGTAGGTTATATGACAGATGAAAAACAGTACTGCAGAATCAGTGCAGGGGGACGGTACTGGGGTGTGGTATGGAGGGAGAAAGGGAGAGATGCAGTCTAAAACATGCAATTTATAGTGGCCAGGCTATGGCAGAGCATTGTTTGAGCTGCATAAAATATGATATTGTAAATATTTAAATTGTGTTCCTTATAAGGAACATCATTGGGAATGGCTTGAGAAATGGGACCAATGAAACTATCCATTTCAAAGCAAGTACTGGTGCATTACTACAGCCACTGGGCGCCAGTCCAGACTTGACATAAATGGTTGTAAATGTGCATTCTAATGATAATTAGCAGTGATGCTAATTTTGTGAAGTAGCACTGGAATTATTATGAAGCGCATGGAAATGATCATGAACCATGTGCAGGGTCTCACGCCAATGTCTAGTGATTAGTTACGAATGATGAGACTGTGATGCACTTTGTTTACTTTAATATTCCTCTGAGTGGTATCTGTAGTGTGCCTGTTCTGGCATGCGTGCGTGTGTGCGAGGAGGAGGGGGTCAGCACTGCAGCAACCGTCCCCCTCCCACTCTGCGTTCTCCGTCCCTCCCTCTCTGTGTTTGCGTGTGTGCATGCGTGTGTGTGTGCGTGCGTGTGTGTGTGTGTGTGTGTGTGTGTGTGTGCGCGCGCGTGAATGTGTGCATGCTTGCATGTGTCGTTGCGGCAGGTTTTGCTCACTTGTGTGAGCTCAGTAACTGAGGGAGAGAGGAAGCGAGAGAGGGAAAGGGAGAGAGAGAGGAAGGGAGGAAGAGAGAGAGAGGAAGTAAGTGAGGGAGAGAGGCGTAGGTGCAGCACTGTGTGTCATGTCACCAGATTGCAGCCCTGTGAACATACATGCTCACTGGCCCAATGAACAGATGGGAAAGAGAGAAGGTTCAGAAAGATGATCAAATAATGAAAAGCGACTGAGTACCAAAGACATCTATATCAGGTTAGAATTCAACCACACTCATGCACATGCTTCAACATGGCCATTGGTCCAACTCTCTAACAGTGATGCTGCATATCTCTGGCAAGATGAGCTGAACCGGTTCAGTCCAGCCTGCACACACCTGCCTGCATCACCGCAAATGTCCCACTGCTGCAGCGACCTTCTGCTTTCCCATATTGCACCACTCCTCCTAGCAAGGTCATTTTTTCAGAGGTCGTGCCTGTGCCGTTCTGCTGACTGCAGTGCCGTGCTGGGTTGCTGTGTAGGCCCGCCAGCGGGCTGTGAGGCTGTCGCAGGGCTCGGCTGCCCCCAGAGTGGGGTACGGACCCGCCACTTCCATCCGTCTGCTCCCACCATCGTAGTGTCACTAATCACATGCTCACATTGTTTGCTGCTGTGGGCTTCTCCCCTTAAGGAGATGATTGAGCGTCAAGTCGAGGTACTTGATGTGTTAATGACTGAAATTTATAGCTCTACAGATGTGGCCTCAAGCACATTTAGTAGGAGGACATCTCAGAATAGGACAATATGATGTCAGAGGCCCAGTGGGAACAGTCCATGCAGGACTTGATTACTAAGTAGTGGAGCCCATTTTGTCCTTCAATATGGGGAGGAGAGACATGTTTACAGAGTGCAGTCAGGCACGGGTCCATATAGGAGAGGTGCCAGGCGGGGAAGGTGCACTTGGGTGAGAGCTGGCTGGGACAGCACGTTGCAGTCGCCACGACAACGAGCAGCGAGTCATGCAGCCTCGCTCAGGCAGGCAGTCATGCAAATGCCTCTTAGCACTGGCCACGCTTCGAAGCCACAGAAAGAAGGAGAGGAGGGGAGAGAGGGGTAGAGAGGGAGAGGTAGAGTGGGCGGGAGAGAGAGATGACTGCAGCAGCATAGAGGAAACTAGTCTAATGGGTAGATAAGATGGAGAAAAAGAGAGGGCGCAATAGACCTTTGAGAAAAAGAAACGTCATTGCCAAAGCCCCTTTTAAGGTCACATAAAGCTCCTCTTTGTGTTCATGCAGTGAAAACACTAACATATGGCATGCTGAGGTGGTTTACTGTGATTTTGCTGGATTCCAATCTTGTTAATGCATCGCCACTTTTGGCAGTTTTTCATATTTCTTCATTTTATACCTCCCCCCCCCCTTTTTTTTTTTTTTTTTTTTTTTTTTTTTTTTTAACTCTCCATTTCACATCCTCCCTACAATAGGTTACATAATTAACAACTAAACAGCAGGGAACTTAAAAGCAGGTCTTCAGAGAGAGTGGTACATCTCTGTTGTTGAGGGCTCGTTTTAGAGCTTCTGTTGTGGCTGGGTAGGTATGACATCAGTCGCAATGCAGCTAATGAAGAAATCACACTGCCAGAGGCTTTGGGTTGGCAGCGAATGACAAGGTCTGCATGTCATTCATCATGATGTGATTAGATAGCTCTCCCCATCCTGCAGTTCAGCAGATAAATATGGTACAGATAAAATGCTCTATTGAGTTCCTCAAAGAAGCATTTTAAATTGAGGCTTCTTTCAAAATCGCAGAACAACTGGAAATAGTATTACATCAGAAATAGCACAAGGACAGCTGGGTGGCATTCACCTCAAAATTTCAAAGTGCCACAAGGTTCTGGCATGACTGAAAAGACTGAGGCAATATTTGTTCTCGTTCACATCACAGGCAGCAAGACAAAGGAGGGAGTTGTTTCAAGCGTGTCCACAAGTAAGGAAATAATGTCTCTGTTCCATTTGATGAAATCACTGTGATACTGTGACAGTCCTGTGGTAGCATAACTGTGAATGTGAATAAGGAGTAATGGAAGAGAGAGGGAAGTGAACACTTCTACTTGTACCTGTCACAGTAACAAACAGGACCACGGAGCAGGCGAACATAGTTAGTGATGCTGCAGTGTCCAGTGCCAATGACCTGGGGCAGAAGACCGTAGAGGGAGTGGAGAACGTCGCTGCGTCCACTGGCCTGGCGAATCCGGTGAGTACGCAGATTCACTGGCTTGTTTTCCTCAACACCGCCGCTAGATGTCACACTCCCCCCCCCCACGCACCCCCAGATTCTACTGCCTGCACAAACTAAGTTGGTATTTAAGTCTTTAACTCATTTGGAGTGCAGTGCAGTTAATGCAAATGGAGCACATAATCGAGTGTTTGCCGTGTGTCCTGTTTTATGTAACTAACCTGTTCTGTCTGTCTGTCCACGGGTCAACAACCATGCTGAAAACAGGATGAGCCTGTATATGAGGTGCTTATTTAAAGGGTTTGGGATGGGAAGCATATGTGTATGACCTTTTGAAAGCACAGTTTATGGCTGCTATGCAACCACCACCACCCCGCCCCCCAAAAAAAGCTTTACAATCTGTGACTCAAAAGTCATCCCCCTTAACTAAATCAACCTCCTCCTGAGTATTCAGAGTCTTGGTGTATGATAATAACGCTATGTAATTTTTTCCCCACCATTTTATTAGTGCCTGCATATACAGCATGCATGAATCTTGTTTGTTCTTATTTTCTGCATTTTTCATGTTTAACTTCAATTCATGCCTGTACACTAATGAACTGAACTGGACATGCACTTCTGGATAGAGACAGCCTACTCAGTCAGGAAAATCTCATCATTGCTTTCTGCTCATTATTTACCACATTTAATCTTCTTTTTTACATTTTTCCTCTTCCCCTCTCAAAGTGATCTATGACCAGCTTTCCATCAAGTTCCCTAGGAAGACAAAAATTAACTAAGGCACGAAACAAGGTAGAACGACAGGTCCAGACAAGTGGTGAGACAGAACAGGAGTCTGGACATTTTCGTCCAGTGACTCAGCAGAAGCATCTAGGTGCACTGCTGCTGGACAGAGTGAGACAAGGACAGAAAGGAGGAGAGAGAGAGAGAGAGACAGGCAAAGAGAGACAGACAGAGAGAAACAAGCCGCTGCCCCTCCACCTCTCAGTACTAGAGCGGCTGTCACTCCATCTGACATAAGAGGACATTTTTCCTCAGAGAGTGTGTCATGGCTCTGCTACATCAGTGCATGTGCCAGTGAAGCTTCTGGGCTGCATGGATATTTGGCAGGATAGCGAAAGCTGAAGCACAGCTGTTTCCGTGTAACTCCGCACAACTGAGAAACAGGCTGCTGTACTGGTCAAGCTGATGACATTCCTGCCTGGCCACTAGAGCTTGTGTGTGTGTGCGTGTGTGTGCGTGTGTGTGCGTGTGTGTGCGTGTGTGTGCGTGTGTGTGTGTGTGTGTGTGTCCTTGTCTGTCCTCAGGCTGACTTCTCCCATGGTGGCACGGAGGGCGGAGACAGTGGACAGGTAAGGGCAACAGAACAGGATATGCAAGTTGAACAGCCTCCAATACTCATTGTGAGAGTTAAAAAAAATCCACATCATATCATGGAAACTTTGGGTGTTTTATGTTTCTCATTCAAACAGGGTTATTAGGCCAGAGGCATGGGACAGCCCCACCTCCCTCCTCAGAGTCTCCATCGCTCAGAGACCCGGCACCTACCACCTCATCCAAACGTTACTGATATTTTTGTGACAGTATGGAAAAACAAAACAGAAAGCAGGACTTTCCCACACCCCTGCCGTTTGCTCTGTGTAATGCTCCTGTTCCCCTACGCTCTGGTGTTGGTGACTTCATGCTACTTTCCCTGTGTTGTCACTCCATGTTCTTCCCTTAAAGCACCCTGACCAAACACATCAACAGATGCACACACAAATACACACACACAAAACGAATTATAGAATATAAAAGAGGTTGCGATCATGAGGCTTAGTCACTTACAGTTGTGAGGAATCATTGTAATCATTCTTACTGGATTTCTACATGGATAAAGGCAGAAATGCAGGCAACTTACAAAATGTTACAGTTCCCTATCTTTAAGAAATATGGTGGATTCAGAAAATATTCAGACCCCTTTATTTGATGCACACTTTATTGCGTTCTGGATTTGATTTTAAATGGATATAATTTCTATTTTTATTGATCAATAAACACCTAATGACCCATAATAACAAAGTGAACCATGTTTTTAGAGAGTTTCAAAAATGTTTAAAAAATGAAATCTCTTATTAATTAAATAATTCAGTACCTTTATTAAATGCTTTGCAGAAGCATGACAGGATACTTCCATACAAGCTTTACACACCTGGATTTGGACAGTTAACCCCATTAATCCTGTCAAGCTCTGGATGGCGTACATGTGGATGTGAATACTCCACTGTTGTTTTAGGTCATTTTCATGGTAAATTGTTGGCTCAGAGTTTGTGCACACTCTGGAGGAGGTTTTCTTCAAGGAAGCTCTAATATTTGCATGCATTCATCCATCTTTCAATTGTTACCAATGTCCCTGTCCCTGCCACTGAGAAGCACCCCCACAGCACGATACTGCCACAATAGACACTACCACATTTCACGGTGCGGATGGTATTAGCCAGGTGATGTGCAGTGTCTGTTTATCACCAGATATAGTGTTTCTTTCCAAAGAATTCAATTTTCATTTCATCAGACAAGAGAATCTTTTTAAACGTGTTTCCAGTCCTTAATATACCATTTAGCAATTTCCTAGTGGGTGGTCATATACCTTTCATAACAGTGGCCTCGGTCTTGCTACAGTGCCATAAAGGCCTGATTTATGGAGTGCTGCAGAGATGGTTATCCATCCAATAAGTTGCATCTCTGCACAAAACCTCTGAAGCTATTTTAAAGTGATTGAGAGGGCCTTTCTTGATTTATATCTTGCCACAGTTTGATCTCAGAGATCCACAGACAGTACCTTCATGGTTTTCTGTGTAATGCAGTGTAAATTGTGAACCCTTACAGACCCAGCTGTGTGCCTTTCCAAACTGTCCAATCACTTCAAATTCAATAGGTGGTTTTCTGCAGAGTTATACATACATATCATGGATAACTAAAGCAAACTAGATCCACCTGACCACAATCTGGTGTACCACAAAGGGTCTTAATACTTTAGTGAATAAGAAATTTCAGTTTTTTATTATAAATAATTTTTTAAAAACATTTCACGTATATAATAAAGGTGATTAAGTGTAGACTGATGGATAACAATTATATCCAATCAAAATCAAATTCATAACACAAAGTGTATACCAAGTAAATGGTCTGAATACTTTCTGAATCCACTGTAAATGGTATAAATGATCAAAGTCTGATAGAAAAAGCATGTGAACCTTTATATTTAGTAACTATAACTTTATCCTGTTGTCAGTAAGCTCTCTAGATGCATTCTGCTGTACAGTTCTATTCAACAATTCAAGGCATCTTGGCTTATTCCTCAATACAAAACTGTTTCAGGTCATTTATATTTTGGTGGATAGACTGCATCAAATTATGTCCCAGCACTTCAACGGGCTACTGAAGTACTTTTTTTTTTTTTGTTCTTTTTAAGCTGTTGATTTAATTTAGTTGTTTGGATGATTATCATGAGTTTGAGTTTTAATTCATAGGCATGTTCACTGGCATTCAAGTTTGACCTAAAGAACTTATTGATACAACTTTGAATTCACTGGCCCCTCACGGACAGTCATCAGTTAGTTTCACATTATTACACTCCTGCCACGATGCTTCACAGATGTGATGGGTCTAAATCCCTTATATCAGGCCATATTAGACTTACTAGATAATTACATTATCAATCCACCATAATTCAGTTTTTCTGTATGGCTGGGAAGGTCACACTGACAAATAAACTGACTAAAACAACTCCAAATATCCTTTTCTACAGGTAATTATCCTAGACATTCACAAACTTTTTCTATCAATAACTTTGACTGTTAATCCATTTGTTTAATAAAAGTCTAATGGAAAGTGTTTGTTAATTATAAGACAATTTTGATAATTATAATCATTATTTATTTTTATGATTTAGATGACCACAACACCTTCTGCGATCTATCATGCAGAAATCCAGATAATTTCTTCCGGAAAGAGTTCACAAATGTTTCTTACAAAAAATGTGACATGCTGTTTCATTCCCTTAGGGCATGTAGCAATGAATGTTGGGTCTCTGTGAGGCTGCAACATGTTTAGAGTTATTTTGTCTTTAAAATGCTGCAATGTACACAGTGATGAGATGTGTGTACACTCAGAGATACATTACATTCCTTTATCCCAGAATGAATGATAGAACATGTTTTTGTGCTTGATCACTAATAGTAGACTCAGTGTAACATGTGTTAGGGAATTATATTAAGAAACAAGTTATTATTTATTCACACCATCAGAGATCAGTCTGTATACATCGCTACCAGAAAGCAATGGTTTTGTAGCAATGTCAGACTTGTATCTATTCATTTGCTTGTCTTCATGCATTTGTGATAAGGTAAAAGTTGATAGTTAACTAGGGTTATTTATTCACAGTAAGCTATATCTTTATTGGGTCCTCTGCTTTTGTCTGGGGCAATGTAGAAAAGGTGTTAAAAAACACTTGGAACACTGGAGTGATTAGGAAAGACAAAAAGGAACACATACCATTCTGTTTCATCTGTGTTCCATTGCAATGCATGTCGTAAATTTGAAGTGGCAACATATCAGACATTTATAATGCCTGCATCATGAAGCAATAGCCCTACCATTTTCAAGTTTGACAATGGTTCATTCAATGGTAGCAATCTGCAGTGATGAGTTTCCTGCACTGTGTTTTATTACAAGAATGTCAAAAAGTATAGATATTTCATAAGAAGAATGTCTCCAACCGTATTCGCTTGTTGGTCCCATTCCCACATTATCGTACTCGGCAGTGTCCCATCTCACTCTATGCTTGTGTCAGCTTTAGATACCTAGGGGAGACCAACACTACAGTGTGTTCTTTCTTTGAAGCCACTGGAAACTGCATGTTGCCTTATAAGCACCCCAATACACACACACACACACACACACTCTCTCACAAACATACATATGCAAATTCAAATTTTCCTCACACACTACCTATAATGCACAAACACACACAGATACATACATGCGCCCCAAGCCGATCAAGTTGGCATCAAAAAGCTGATTTTATAAACAGTGTAAGTGAAATAAAGTTTTGTTGAAATCTATGAAAATGTGTTAAATGTTTTTTTTTCCAGTTGAAACAGTACACATACAAGTGAAAACTCAAAATTTAAGAAGTCTTAAATGTACTTGCAGTACACTTACTTCAATAAGTTAAAAAGGAGGCGAAATATAGGTATTACCTGCACTAAATATGAAACTCTTCTTCAAAATTCATATTTGATCATCTTATATTTGTCACTGAAATGTATTTATAAAACACTACACAATTCTAAACAATTCATTTATTTAAAACTATCAATTTAATATGTACAATTTTATATAATACAATGCAAAGGTTATACACACACACACACACACACACACACACACACATGTACCTCTTGTAGACTAGAAGTTCAAAGTGTAAACAATCTAAGGTGTAATGAAGTGACCTCAAACTTGCGTTACCTCTTTCAGGCTCTGTAGAAGTAATGCAGGCTACTATGAGGCAGGAAATCCAAAACAGGCCACATCCCGAAATCACCTGATTTTAACCCTAGAAGGAAGAAATGATCATACCAGGCTTATCACAATATCACAAATACACTATATTTAATAATCACACATTGTAATATATGGTTCTGAATGGCATCCCCTTACCTTGACAGAACATGGGACAGCCTATCTGAAATATAGTGTAGATAAATAGAGTAAATATTTGCTATCTTTCATAGAAGATGAGATTAAGGAATATACAAAATACCATTCACTTTACAACACAGCCTACATTATAGAACCCATTTAAAATACACCTTATAAAATATATTGTCAATTTAGTATATAAAGTTACAAACTGTAAATATAAGATACTGCCATCCTTTAGTTGTAGTAGTATTGTGTTCTATAATTGCAGGTTTCTTTATTAGAATAAAAAAAAAAAACAATAGTGAGAAAGATGAGCATTACAAAACAACAATTTCATAGCACTCAAAGTATCATACGTTGAAAATGCACCAGAACACACCCAACAGGAAATACTGAAATTGTTGGTATTTTATTACAGAAGTTTAAGTTACAAGCCAGCTGTTGCATGTGTGTGTGTGTGTGTGTGTGTGTATATATATATATATATATATATATATATATATATATATATATATATATATACACATATATATATATATATATATATATATATATACATACACACACACACAAAAGCATTATGCAGTCACATTGTACAGAGTGCAAAACAAGGGTTAACAACCTTGAATGGGTGTGTTTTTTGCTGTATGCTAATGTGTGTGTGTGGAGATGACAAACTTCTATAAAGGGATGCTATTCTCTGGTTTATACACAAACACACTTTCCTCTTGTCAGGTAAGATCTAGCTCAAAAACATGGATTTTGGAAAGAAAGCCATTGGACAACAGGCTGAAAAGGCCATTGATCATGCAGGTAAGTGAGCAGATGCTTTTAACATTATGGCATGATTGATGAAGCTAGGGACTAGTTGTCTGTCTCAATACACAATTAAGATTTTTATGTCTATGTTGCTATATGCCTATAGTCTATGGAATACAATGATGAATCAATACCTCAAAACCAGTTAAAGGTTTATTGGTAAAGGATTTTCAGAAGTATGAAGCCTCTTAATGTACATAAGTATTCAGTTTGTCATTAGTTTTTAAAGATGTTTTTCTTCCCTCGAAGCTGGTGTTGTCAAAGAAAAGGTAAACACAGCAATGGGAGACCTGAACAAGCAAGGAGGAGGTAAATTTCTTTTTATTTAACACCAATGTGGTAGAATACTTAGCTACAATTTGTGCAATATTTAATATATGGCAATAATTCTGACAATAATCCTACATTAGAGAGACAGCAAAGTAATGCCTGTTCCCCTTTTAATGCATAATGAGAAGTGACATAACGATTTTTGCTTTACAGAAAAACTCGTTTAAGAAAGCCCACTAGTGGTGTTAGTCTGTCAGTGCTTTAATGAGGCTGTTCCTGCAGGTATCGGTGGGGCGTTGAGTGGTGCAAACGCCAAAGCAACAGCAACAGCAGAAAAGACGGTTGATCAAGCAGCGAACGCAGGGAAGAAATTAATGGGCTGATTCCTACACATTTCCTCCTTGCAACCCTACACGTTTCATGTACATACTAGGGTCTGTATACTGCATCTAAACAGAATGGCAAAAATTACTATATAAATCCCTCTTACTTCACATGAATAAAAAAAAAGATTATAATTGTGCAGTTGTTTGATTGACTCTAATTTGTGTGAATGTGTGTGAGTAATACGGTACTTAGCCCAATCCATGTAAAAAGCAAATAATGACAAAAAGCTTCATTGACAGACAAGGAGGCAATTGTATTTATTTTATTTTAATATAGATATTTTTTAATTCTCAGCTAAAAAGGCAATACAAATTTTCAGAATCAAAATTTCCCAATAAAGGTGTAAATGAGTTTGGTTGTATGGTTTGTTCTTACTCTCACCTATATACCTCTACCTAGGGAAGGACTTATGTGGTTTCCTTGTCTTTAATATTTAGTTCAGTATGTTCAGTAATATTTAGTTCAGTATGCGTTAACAACCAATGGGCTTAATCCCCACAAGATCTGGGTGAATGAATCATTCATTTTAAAATGGGAAAGGCAGATACACCAAGTCCCCAAAGCAAAATTTGAGCAAGACCAGTTTTGGATGGATTTCTGGGTAAAACTAATTCCTCTGAGAATAAAACTCCACCTCTTCTGTCTAAGGCATCTTTTGTGACGTCTTTCATTACTACAGCAATTAGGGTTCACAAGGTTTGGGCCAACAAAGTCTCATAAATCATAACATAATTCACCTTAAACTTGTTTTGATGGCTGACAAAGAACAAAAAAAATACTGTCGTCATAACAAGGGATGGAGTAGAACGACAGGTCCAGACAAGTAGTGAGACAGAACAGGAGTCTGGACATTTTCGTCCAGTGATTCAGCAGAAACATCTAGCTGCACTGCAGGACAGATTGAGACAAGGACAGAAACAAAGAACAAAAAAAAAACAAAAGAACAAAAAAAAAACAAAAATACTGATCGTGTCTGACTGGAGGTTGGCTCGATACAGAGCCACTCAAAATTATAGTGTGATAAAAGCAGAGTCAGTACAGAAAACAACACACATTACCTGTGTGCTACCACAGTATTTGGATAGGACCACATTAGTTAACGATGAATCAATATAAAAACTACCACAATCGTGTGATAGACTGGGACTGAATAACATTAAAACAACATGAAGTACTGCACAACAGTGTTGCCAGCTTTGTTTCCAGACTGAAAGCTACATGCTAAAACAGTGTTGCAAAATGTGGAAACTACAGCTTTAGAATGGCCAAATGGCACAGATTCTCTAAAAAACAAAACAACAAACACAACATGTTTTGGCGCTCTGTGAAGAAGTGTGACAATCTAGTGGGGAGACAATATGGTTGTCAATATGAAAAGTCGTGATGTGATTTGATTTGGGTCTAGGGGCTGCTAGGGAAAGAAAGGCTGATTTGGTGGATGGAAGGAAGAGGTGGAGCTTATGTGAAGGTTAGACCAGCTTCATTGTACACCTTGAAGACCTTCTCAATGGCATTGACATAAGCAGCTGTCCTAAGGTCCAAGCCTAGGTTGTACTTGTTGGCTGTCCGCATAATTTGCTGCAAAAAATAGAAAAAAGGATTTTTTTTTTCCCCTTTTTACTTCTTGAATTACAGATTTCATTTTAAAGCTGAAGTGGTGATGTAGTGTAAAGAATGTTCACACAGAAAGACAGATAGATGTGGAGTATTACTGAACAAAGTACAACATTAAGAGTCCCCAAAAAAAAAAAACTCAAACAAAACCAACACAGCAAGGAAGGTTTGCTCTTTATTATAAACCACACTACCTTGAATACTCAGCCCCTGCCTAAGGCTAAGGGAGAGGTGTCAGCACTATTGACTATTGTTAACCTGAGCTCAATAACACTTGGCTGCATATTTACATCTATATTATTAACCGTCATCAACTTTTTATTAGCTCTGTAACAGCTACTATTATTATTGTAGCGAACTATATAAGAAATTTGTCACCAGTAGTGATCATATCTAGTAATGGTTTGTAGTTTGTATAGTTTTGTCAACTTCCGCATCACCTTGTGATCGTTGGGATGGTCTGTATTCGGCAAGCAAATTATCAACACCCCTTAGCAACCGCATGCAAGCTTAGTTGTTAGTCAAAACAACTTCAATTTTCTGAATGTGTTTTATTTGGCTTTGTTATACAACCGATATTATCTTTACTTTATTGGAGAAAGGTCTGTGTAAAACCCATAATTAATTACTTTATTGATCAGATCCATTAGTCAGGCCCTAGTTGTTATTTAAAAGGTTCTTTCACAAAGGATCAGTTTTATACAGGGATGAAGCTCTTTGACAGAATAACTTACCCTTGCTGACCTCTCCATTGTGTAGGCAAGACCAGAGTGCACAATGTCCTTCTCAGAGGCACCCTACATGTCACAAAAACACCACATTAGACCAGCGCTCATCAATCAAATCAATAACTCATTCTGATTCCCCCACCAACAAGTAAATAAAATGAAAGAAAATACCCATAAAAATCATTGACTGCTGCAAGGTTAAGCTGAAAGGTTTAGGACTGAGGTGATCAGTTCTGACCCGTATACATGTGTGGTAGTAACCAAAAACAAGCTTTGGACACCAATATCTTGTAAACCATTGAGCATAGTTATATAGCAATTTATGCACAAGATAAGCCATTTATACTTATTTTAAAGCATCATTACCAATTGATATTATCTAACAACCACCAGAGTTTACTTGCTTCAAGCATTCATTTGTTCGCAATTGTAATGTCTGGGAGTGGTATGCCAGTATTTTGTTTTGTTATGAAGGCTGTTAGCTGTAGGCTCTCTCACTGGGCCTTTTACGATTAAAAAAAAAAACAAAACCTGTAATGCTGGATTAGAATACCACATTCACCTACAAAAGGACAAAATTATTCTGCCAGTGCAGTTAGATAATTTCACCAGATACTCCTTCTTAATTTAAGTTAAAATATCAAAACTCTTATATGCAAAGTGTTACCCATAGGACATGTCTCTCAATGAGAATTATTATATATACTGCCTATATTCAAGTCATCACTTTCCAAGATGGGTTTTTTTGTGCAGTGTAGCCATAAAAGTGTCCTTTTATGTGGGGAATTTAGTCAAAACATTTTAAAACAAAATGTTTGCTGGTGTCATTTTTTACAAATACTGATTTCCATTTAACTTCAGCAGACAATTTATGGCAACACAAAATGTTGTGAAAACAATAATGGAACCATGCCCCACCTACAACAAAGCAAAGCAAAACAAAACAAAACAAAAAAAACCCAACTGACAACAGGGAAAGGAGGTAGTGACAGCGAGGATCAGCTGGCCTGGACTAACTGGCCTGGAGTGGTCTTCTGGCTAAATAAGCAGTCTAACTGCTTAATGTTATGCTGTTGTTTGGATTTTCTTAACTGTGATGTGCTGAGATATGAATTTGACACCTTTAACAATAACCTGTGGAAAAGTCATGGAAACCAAACAAAACGGTCCATAGCTTGTGACATACATGAAAGTCTTGATGGAGTCAAAACAATGAAGCTTCTAATCACCCAGACCTACACACCATTTATACACATTTTACTGTGTGATGTGAGATATGTGAAATTCTATGCTATCTCCATCTTAAAATGCAAGATTAAATATAACAACAATGTGAGTTCATTGACTGATAGGCTTTATGGGGGTTATAATAACGTTCCCCTTCTGTCTTTGAGACATGCTCACTCAGAAGCGATACTCACTGCCACTCTGGCCTGGAACTCTGCAGTGGGGACTACAGGGATGGGGCCACCCTGCTTACCAAACTTCCGCTCAAGACTCTCCTGCACAGACACTGGAAGACAGAAATACAACAAATTAGAAAAGTGATCAGTGGCAAGATGTTTTTATGCCACCAATTTTTTACCACTCAAAAGGCTTCAATTTCCATTCATTCAAATATATACAAATTATACAAACAGCAATGGGCCATTGTGGTCTGATTAAATTTCCAACCAATTCAAAAGTTAGTTTTCTGAATAACACAAGGTGAAATATACTTGTACAATTGCATTTCTCACTGTATCAGCTTGTATGTTTGACAGATCAACCTTTACAAGTAAAATCACTAGGCTAGAGGAAAATATGCCATGAAAATTGCTATGCCTGAAATGTCTATTTGTATGGAGTGTTACTGTCTTTCTCCTCTCCACTATTGTATGACTGTAAATTTCTTTGACTACACTGGCCACAAAGCCCCAGTAAGCCACTTTATGTAATGTCCAGAAGGTGATATGGGGACAGCAGAGAGAAAAAGAGAGCAAGGGAAAATATGGCTGAGAAGAATTCACTGCATGTGCCAGTGTCAAAGGAGACACTGCAATGCTTTTGAGCTTTTGAAGACTCACACTGAGTATTTAGGTGCTGGGCTCCATGTAGTTGCTTCTAACTTTGAGTGTTGTAACACTACCGCCTAGTTCAGATGTGGCATGGTATCTTGCAGTGCAATAAGCGATGAGTGTGTGTAAAGCGATGAGTGTGTTTAGTTTGCAGACTTACTCAGCAGGTGGTAGTTGGAATCTCTTTCATATTTGAAAGTCAGGCGGCCATAACTGACATGGTTCAGGTTCTTTAGCCACTCAAAGTAGGAAACAGTGACACCACCAGCATTCAGGTACATGTCCTGCAGTGGGAGGGGCAGTGAACTCATTAGGTGTGATTGTGTCAGCATCTCGTCCCCTCTACAGGCTAGACCAGTGCCACAAGTTCACAAACAGCTGTAAACAGTGAACTCACTGCTCTTGCAGCTCTTCCCCACTGTGGAAGTCATGACAGTAAATTCTCACATGTCCTAGGCTGTTTGTGCCTTACCGGAATGACCATGATGTTCCTCTCCAGGAAGATCCTGTCAGCATCAGGTGTGGTGGGGCCATTGGCACCCTCAGCAATGATCTACATCACAAAGTAAAGGTTGTGTGTTAAACCAAACACATAGAACATTATTATAGACTGCATTAGCCACAGAATAGCTACACTGTATGGATTCTGAGGGTTTTATACTGAAGTTAAGAGTACAATAATAAAGCTTATATCTTTGCAGAACTTTGAGAATCTATTACTGGCATTTTGCAGTGGTGAAGCAGTTAAGTATAGCAAGTTTCTACTGATGCCCTGGTTGTTGTCTTAAGTTGCTGGATGTCAACAGGATTAACATTACCACAGAAAGAGCTCATTTAGATGAACAGTTTATCTTACTGAAGCCTGCATTCTGTGTGTAGATCAGACAGTATATCTCTCATGACAGGAATGGCCCTAGATAATGTCCATCAGGCTATGGCTTCCATGTTAAGTGCAACACCTCAGTACTTGAGCACACAGTCTACTTCTTTTTTACAAAATGCTTCCATACGACGGAGGCCTAAGGAGGAGTGGTACTTTCAGATACGAGAATGCTTTAACTGTGGGATCTTAATTGTCCCAAGGCACCACTTTAAGCAGGAGTTATGTAAACAGTAGCAGCACTGGTGGGGAAGGAGGGCCTGACCTTGGCTTTGATGTTGTGTGCGTTGTTCCTGGTCAGCTGCTTCTCTCCAGCGGCAGGAATGAGGATGTCGCACTGAGCCTCAAGAATGTTATCCTCATAAGGCTGTGCATCTGGGAAGCCCACGATGGTGCCGTGTTGCTGTAAGGATGGGAGGGAAACATCTGCTTGTGAAATGCTCAGCACAGTTCTTGAGCCTTCACACCAAATCAGCCTAGGAGTCTTTCCAGGAGAGTTTTGTATACTTTAATTTTAGAGCCATGAAGGGCCCAAGGGAGATGAAACCAAATTGATTTCCTCTGTGCTCACCAGTTTGTAGTCCTCCAGCTCCTTGGGATCTATGCCATTGGGGTTCCAGATGCTTCCATCAATCTCAGCAATACCCACACACTTGGCACCGTAACGGTGGAGGTAACGCATGGAGTGCAAACCCACATTTCCAAAGCCCTGACAAAGAAAAACAATGTGTTTGATAATGCTTGGGAAAAAAAATACGCCTGAAATTATAGCAAAAGCAGGTTAGTATGCTACCAAATACAGACTAACCTGTTTTTGCTGCAGGTTAAAAGGCCAAATTGTTATGTAGCAACAAAAGCAAACAAGTTGCTATTTACTCCAATGGTTTTCTCATAAAATGAGCTCTGGTGCCCCCATGTGGCCTAAAATTCTAACCTACTAATCATGCTACACTTAGCCATATACAGTACACATTCCATAAACTTTTTTTTTTTTTTACGCAAAAGGTCTTTTGTATACCGTCTAATTTTGTTCTAATCTTGCTTGAATGTTTTTTGTGCCAAGCCCGACATCTATGCTACATTTAGAAATTTCCTAGGAGCATAACAGTGGAACATTCACCTTCAAGTTGACTCATGCAAACTGTGCCTTTCCATGCACTTTCCATGCCCTATTCTACATTCAGAACAGAAGCCAGTGACGGTCCCCTGTGCCCTCCAGTACATGCAGTAAATTTCCAATAACAATTTCAGCAGCCCCTAATCCAGATCAGTCACTGTGGAGGAGGAGTGCATAACGGACTGACAGGAATAGAACTGCAATTAAGAACCAACAACACAGGAGAAGGAAAAAACCCTGTGTGCACTCTTCTGTGGCCTGGGTTCTTAATATTCAGCCATGCAGCAGCTGTAGGTTGGCTCTCTAAAATGAGAAGAGAGCACGGAGTGTGTGGAGGGGCAGTGGCATGGAGAGAGGAAGCACAGTATTGGAACACACTTTCCAAAGGGAACTAAGAATTCTGCTGCATGTTGACTTTTAACTCCCATTTCCTTTTTGAAGCCACTAAATTTTGGCCTACATTGTGAAGTGGGATTTCTTACCTCAGCATTACCAACAAATTATGTTTTCCATAGTGAAGATGAACTCAGTTCCCTCAACAACAAAATACTGCATTAAGAACAGAACAGGTTGTTTCCTTTTATGATTTCATGCAGCGGATGAAAAAGCTACCTTGGATTTTGGAATCCTCAACTCTTCTCTATATGCATTTCCAAACCAAATGTTATCACGATGATTTAAAGAACTTAATCTGATAAAAGACATCAAAGTTGTAATTTTTCCATAGGTTCCTATAGTTAGAGGTATAATCTTGACAAATAGGTAGCCAGACTGCACTAAACAACGATGACAGTTCATTATAGTCACGTACATAATGCTGAGGTATAACTGCTTTTCTATTGATGGCACATGTCCAACCTTAAGTAAACGTGACATGCTTTTAACTAGCAGTCCTCAGGGGAAGACGTCCATACAGCACTGTGAGGCTGTCTGTCTTACATCTGCATTCCCATGTGTCTATGTGCTTCTGCCCACTCTACCTGGATGATGAAGGTCTTGTCAGTGAAGCCAGGTGTGAGGCCCAGCTTGCTCATGTAGGATGCCTCGTTGATGAAATTCTCGATGCCGTGGAAGACCCCGCGGCCCGTGGCAGACACTCTGCCATGGATGCCACCCTGGCTGATTGGCTTCCCGGTCACACAGGCATGAGCGTTGATGTCCTATGCAAAAACAAAAGCGACATACATGCATGAATGCACACGCATGTACACGCAGGCACGCACACATGGACACACAACACAGCAGCCAGATTAGTGTCTTTGTCTTGAACTTACAGCTTTGATATGCCATAAACTTTAATTGAAATGTACTGTTGTACCGATGTGTGTTCCACAGATCATATCACAACTGAAGTTCATACTAACAACTGAAGAGTTAAAATGTCATCATGAAGGCATGGAACCACAGAACCATTAAATCATGCACATAACACCAAGATACACTGCCTGGCCAAAAGAAAAGGTCACCACCTGGATTTAACTAAGCAAACAGGTAAGAGCCTCCCATTTTCAGCTGTTTCAGCTAGCAACAAGTGATTTAACCCTAACTGATGCAGTTAGTAGCTTCTCATTTGTTAAACAACCATGTCGAAAGACACATCCTGTGGTCCTGGAAAAGATGTTAACCTGTTTCAGAAGGGTCAAATTATTGACATACATCAAGCAGAGAAAACATCTAAGGCGATTGCTGAAACTACTAAAATCGGGTTAAGAACTGTCCAACACATTATTAAAAAGTGAAAGGACAGTGGGGAAACAACATCTTTGAGGAAGGAATGTGGTCGCAAAAAAATCTTGAATGATCGTGATCGGTGATCACTTAAACGTGTGGTGAAATCAAATCGTGTAAAAACAACAGTAGAACTCAGAGATATGTTTAATAGTGAAAGGCCATTTCCACACACACAATGTGAAGGGAACTCAAGGGATTGGGACTAAACAGCTGTGTAGCCTTAAGAAAACCACTTGTCAGTGAGGCTAACCGGCAAAAACGGCTTCAGTTTGCTAGGGAGCATAAAGATTGGACTCTGGAGCAATGGAAGAAGGTCATGTGGTCTGTTGAGTCCAGATTTACGCTGTTCCAGAGTGATGGGCGCATCAGGGTAAGAAGAGAGGCGGCTGAAGTGATGCACCCATTATGCCTAGTGCCTACCGTACAAGCCTGTGTGGGCAGTGCTTTGATCTGGGGTTGATGCAGTTGGTCAGGTCTAGGTTCAGCAACGTAATTGTCCAAAGAATGAGGTCAGCTGACTACCTGAATATACTGAATGACCAGGTTATTCCATCAATGGATTTTTTTCCCTGATGGCATGGGCATATTTCAAGATGAGAATGCCAAATTGTGAAAGGGTGGTTCAGGGAGCATGAGACATTTTCTCACACAGATTGGCCACCACAGAGTCCAGACCTGAACCCCTTTGAGAATCTTTGGGATATGCTGAAGAAGACTTTGCGCAGTGGTCCAAATCTCCCTTCATCAATACAAGATCTTGGGGAAAAATGTATGCAACTCTGGACAGAAATAAATGTTGTGACATTGCAGAAGCTTGTGGAAATGATGCCACAGCGACTGCGTGCCATAATCAAAGCTAAAGGCGATCAAACAAAATATTGGAGTGTGACACTTTTTTTTGGCCAGGAAGTGTATATTATAGTTTGGTGACGCGGACCACAACAACCAGAAGTCTCGGCACGCAGGACAGGGTGGAGTGAAGTTGACTGAAGGAATGGGGGAGTGTTTACTGTGAACACAGCTATTCCAAGCAGGTTTAAGAGTATGTGGTATGGGTACCAACAGGAAGGGGAGGGCAGAGGATGTGTACTCACAATAGACTCACTGCTGCTCAGTCACCAGAGAGGACATGGGGTCAGCAGGGCAAGGAAAGGCCCACAGCCTTTCCATCACTAACTCAGACCCTATATACTCCAGCTAAACGTATGCCAACTTTATCCCTGTGGACATCTATGAGAGTAGACAAACCTGTCGGGACAATATGCTGGGGCAATTTACATAGCTGTACACAAAAGTTAATATTGGTTCAAAGAAAAAATTTAAATATCCAAGTTTTACAATTGCTTAATTTAGGCGTTTCTATAAACACATTTGTTTGCTTGCTTGTTCTTTCTTTTGTATGTTCATGCCCTTCTTCAGTACACAGGCTATACACATGCTGTATTAGGGAAAAGGGTCTAATGTCCTCAAGTGAGATCTGCATAAACTTCAACCCACTCATGGAATTATCAATCATTTACTGTTCACCAGAAGAACACCATACGAATTCACCAGCCTTTCCAATGAAGGGACAAAGGCACCTACTCTCAACTCAAGCAGAAAATCAATGCCATTAGCCATCTATGGGCCTATCTCTTGAAAGTCACTCACTTAAATGCAGGCAAGAATAACCTGGACACCACTGCAACCAAGACAGACAATCCAGTGGCTAAAATATAGACTCTGGGCAAATGGAAACCTTTAAGAGGAGAGATTTAAAAAAAAAAAAAAAAAAAAAAAAAAAAAAAAAGATAGTGCACTTTTTACTCATAGCATAAGCCTGAGAATGAATCTCCTTTATTAATGTTGAATACATGCATCTGAACACAACCATATTGCAGGTTTATCCTTTTGAAGTACATTTTTGGACACTTAAAAATGTATAAATATACAGTAACGAGTGTTAATGCACCGAAACGGGTCAGTGATGAGCAGCAGGTTATGTAAAGTGCTGTTTGCTTATGCTGGGGAAATTGTCCTCAGTCACTGAACCAGGGGGAAGGGAAATAATGGCAGCTTGTTCTCGTCTCGCCTCACACTGGGATGTGTCAAAAAGGAGGGAAGGTCAAAAAAAAAAAAAGTTCCCTCAGGTTGCCACAGCAACAGGACTGGCCGTGCACACACTTTCAGCTCCCTAGGAAACCAGTAACCCTGAAAACAAATACTTCTACAAAGAAGAAACCAAGGAAGCAGGAGGAAACTTTTAATTACTAAAACAATGATGTCTATACCAATGTCAGTGAAATAATATAGCTTCTACAGGAAATGAAAATGATTGAATAAAAGATACTTTCTCTGCTTCTTCTGACACTCTGGGCCAGTGCACCATGTTCAAAAGGAGATGTGTGTGATTTGAACAGTGCCTAAAATTAAGCTCACAGATGGGACAGTTCTAGCCCTCACAGCCCAGAAGTTGGTCCAAGCCCTAACAGACCAGAGGTGAGTACATGCCTCTTTAATCCATGCCAACTGCTTTTGCCTATAACATAAAACATTAAAAACACTTTAAAAAATAAATAAAAAATACTGTGTGAAAACTTATTTTGACAAACACAGTTCAATCTATGTTTATTCTGTAAACTTTTAGACTGTATCTGCTAAGACAAATAATTACAGAGGCTTTGTGAGATACAGTGTTATCAGGGAAAAGCAAATACCAGCTTTAGCCGATCATGCTACACCAAGATATAAGAGGTTTTCCCCTTACTCACCAACGTTGATCAAAATGACTTTTCTCTGCTGACAATGACTGCAAAGCTTGAAATACCCTTAACAAAAAAGCTGTTTTATCAACTTTTATCCATTTAACCATTTTTAAAATAGTGGCAAGTGTGTAAAAGCCAAAATTTGAGATTGGAGCAATGTAACAGCAACTTTAACGGAGATATAGAGAGAGCTGTAGGTGTGTCTACTGCATAGACATACTGATGCTCAGCTACTTACAGTATGGGCAATAGTGTTAGCATAAGTGTCAGCAATCCAGGACATCTCCCTCTCACCAGTGCTCATGTCTGGGGCAGGCACGTCAATACCAGGGCCTAGAGGTAGAGAGAGAGACAGAGAGGAAAGGTAGAGCATGGAAAGTGAAAGAGACTATTACAACCTGCCAGTCCAATGAAAGTAGCATAGGGGCCCTGAGTTATGAATGTGGATTCTGGTCATGGGAACAGGCAGCAGCTTCTTCAATTACAATGAGCATGCCTTTTGCAGGCTAGTATGACATATTAAAAGGGATTCTTTAATGAAAACATTTGTCCAACACACACCTACACTCTTACCCGTGAGCTGTTTGTGTTGGCTAAGAAACACAGAATATATTTTACACACACACACACACACACACACACACACACACACACACACACACACACACACACACACACACACACACACACACACACACACACCAGTAGAAATACAATCTGTAGTACACAATGTCTCTTAGACTGTGAGCAATCCACCATGTTCTGCACTCTCTCCAGTCATTTTAGGCAGGCTTGAATTGCTTCTTTAGGAGAGTTTGTCTCAGTGCCCATGGCAACACTGAGAGAAGAGGGCCCCTGTCCCCAGTGCGCCTCCCCACCTTGGCTGGGCAAAACTGCGTGGCATCCAGAGACAGCCACGTGTGCAGCTTAACACTCTGCATGCTTTTCCAAAAACAGCTCAGCGGGGGCTAGGCCAGGCTAGACAGAGAAACCCTTCCGGTTTACTAGAACAGAGGGGACGTTAAAGGATCCTGTGGGGATATCTTAAATGTTTTTCTCTAGTCCTTCTCTAGTGACATATTGATGGAACACTGCTACGTGATGGTGTACCTCATTAGCAGAAGTTTTGGGCAATAGCACCTTGGCTATTTGTCTGTCTTATGTGGGTTCAATGCTGCTACACAATCATGCTCAGCAGACTGTGCTGGATGTTTGACAGATGGTCTCACTTAACATACTTGTTTGCTTAGTAGCAATTGGATGCATTTGGGATGTCAAAGACAATTTGACACCGAGACTTCTGCAAAGAAATTTTTATATATAAAATGTTTAAGGAGTGTCAACTCACCAATGAAGCCCTTTTTGGCAAGCTCAATGGTGAATCTTCTTGTGATTTTCTCCAACTCATTGTCCTATGCAACATCACAAAAAACAAATCAAAACTGCATCAGATCAGCTTTGCATTTCCCCTTCTCTTTCCTACAGAATAAAAAGTGAGCGATTGACCGTTGCCTTCTGTCACTCCTCATCACCTGTGTGTGCGCGCTAGTCAAACAATCCAGACTACAACTGATGAAGGGCACAGATGCATGTCCTGCACCTTCACAAAAGAAAGTTAATCAAAACTAAACCGCTGCTTACCAAAAGTGCACACTTCTTATAATGAGTATATAATGAGTATACAGAGTTCTGACAATTGACAAACATTCCACTCATACTCTAAATAATCAGCACAAAACATTTCTTTCCATATAGCAAAATCTAATGTTAGACAGCATACTGCCTGGGTAGATCAAGCCAGAATGCAAAAAAAAAGACCTTTATGCAGTTCACGTCCATAGTATCTCATATTGAGTAAAATTTAGACTGAACAACCAATCAGAAACTCACTGCAGACTCGTGGATTCAATATGCACAATCGGCCAAAACAGCACTGATCAGTACAGAATAGAGCCAAAGGTATCGAACATACTGCACTGAGTACAGGTGAGAGTCAGTCACCAATGGCATCCAATGGCCTGATGCCATTTGCCAGTCGGGTCAGTTTGTCTCTAGGCTAAGATCATAAAACAAATGTTTGCAATCAAGAGCTGATAACTAGCAAACTATTAAAATGCTGACTAACATGTAAACCATATGTAATCGACAAGGCAAGACAGCAACAACTACCCATGAAACTCCAGTCATGTATAAAAAAAGGAAATCCATAACTTAGATCAGCACTTTCACTCTAAAAGGAACGAAGACTAGCAGGATGCAAATTCTGCTACAACACTGTTTTTCGAAAGTTAGTCATGGGACACAAACCCGCTGTGCTCTGATTCAGAAAGAAGATCAGATTATACAACATGGATGATGGATCCAACAAAGAAGGGAGATGCTCATCTATGCAGTCTGACTCTATAGTGCTACATGCAAGCCACCAATTATGTGCAACCACATAAGAGCATTTTATTGTGTTGGGCAATAATACTGATTAGGGAACAGAGTATGAAAAAGGATTCAGAATATGAATGCCCACAATCTAGAGGCAATTTCCAGAATTTACAGCCATTTACAAGCCTCTCTTTCCCTACTTGGAACAATTAAATAATAAAAGAACTATTTCAGGATCAGGAGAGACAGAAATTATGTGAATGCACTGTGTTCAAAGAGGCTTTCACTCCTCATGTGCAAACACCAACGCAAAACACTCCCATGTTCTGTGACCAACACAAGCTACATGCTCTGGGGCACATTCTTTTTGAAAAGTTTAGTACTTACAGAGTAATTTCTGGGGTTGATTTTGACTCCAGCTTTAGCACCCCCAAAAGGAACATCTGCAGATCAATGTAGAGAAGTATTTCAGCAGTGTAAACACCTGACAGGCAGTATTGTAGTATCAGAGTGTGAGTATGATCTTAAGCACAGTGCATGCAGAATTGAGAAAAACATGATGTAGGCCTATATAAAGAGTGCAGTGTGACTGGTTGTCATGTTCACGCACAGCAGCTTACCCACAACAGCACATTTATAAGTCATTAGTGACGCCAAGGCTTTGACTTCATCCACAGACACATCCATACTGTATCGGATACCTGCAAAACAGACAATGAAGGAAGTCAACATGACTTCAAAATGACAGTTATTGCATCAAGAATTACTGTGTAGTCAATACTCCACATTTAATCCTAAACCAAGAAAGAAGATTAATACTCGTAGCTGGGCCTTCATTCTGTTTGCTACTGCCATCTGTTGCTATTCCATTAATAATAGGACCAATTACCAATTCAGTTTTTATAATTAATTACTTTCTCAATTTTAAAAAATGGCTTATGAAGCAGTGGTTTATAAAGCAGTCTACTATACTCTAGATAATCAGCACAACAGAATTACTTTCCATGTAGTAAAATATGTTATCCTAGCACAGGCTAGAGTGCATCACCATTCTATCCTATTCTTCAAAGTCACTGTGGTCTCAGAGCTGCAGCTGAAAAACTGAAACAATGTTCAAACTAAAAACATTTGAAAAATGTACAAAATGAGAACATAAACAAACTGTAAATACAGCCACTGTACTCATGGCTTAGGCCAAGGCAAGGAGAATATCTGGCTGGTAAAACTGTTAAAGCTGGCACTCTGTAAAAGCAGACCTCAGACATGACAGAGAGAAGGGTGACCACCAATGTAATTTATGGTGTACTGTACCTAGACCTGTGTACTGCAAAGCATGAAAGGTTTTCTGACACAGCACATTACTACTATGAGTCAATTAGCCTCAGCTGCAAATCAACAAATAATGTGAACATCAAGCTTATAAAGCAATAGAGCCAAGAAGAGGCAAATCAAGCAAATCTCCTGAATGAGCTGAAAGAGCCCTGTGCATACTGTGTGTGTGTGTGTGTGTGTGTGTGTTGGCCTGAAGCAGCAGCACTCCTCATGCTTTAGCACTGATTTTCCTTTCCTATAATGCATCAATGTAGCAGCATCACTGTCTATCACAGCAGAGCCAGTGAACAAGGCATGGCATTCGATAATGCCTTCATTAGTAAACATAGCTCATACAGACAGACAAGCATTCCTTTCTCTCATTCTCCTACATGGATGCTAAGCATATATAGAGACTCTGCCTTCTGGGCATTTTCTGTAACATTCTAAATGTATTCTAATCTTAGTCATGCCTTAAACACTGTGGTCCAACACTGCCACAAAACACAATTTGGTTTAATTAAAGATCCAACATTGACATGGAAATCCAGAATAAATGATAAGTCATGAAACAGCTCACTGACACTGATTTTCTGGGCAAGTTAGAATGGTTTACATTAGAGAACCCAGATTCTACAAACAGACACAGAGAGGGGAAATGGAAATAGTCAATGAAGAGGCTGCAAATGACAAAAACCAGGGGGAGGGGGCATGAATCAGCACAGAGCTCTTCTGTTTCTCTTCCATCAGGAGTCATGGATAAGTGAGACACAGCAGAGGCCTGGACAATATCTTCTCTTGACTAGCACTACAATCCTTAATTACATTATTTGTGCCATTTATAGGCAAAGGGTTCTTACTGCATTTCTTTTTTGTTTATATTTGTTATTCTTGCTTGACCAGACAAAATTCTGCCACTCATGCATGAACTGAAAGAGAATAAAGTGAACTGACTGAACAACCTTTTGATCTGATGCATTAGTATTACAGACAGTTTAATTGCTGCCCTTTCATTTTGTAATTTGTTTTCAACTTAGTCTATCATCTTAGACGCACAGCAGGTTTTTCTAGTTATACGCACTACACTGTAATATCTCTGCCAACAATCTAAATGAAAGGAATAGACTATGTAATTTACTAAATTTCAATGTATAATTTACTTTTACATTTACTTGTGATAGGAAACCAATGATGCTGTTGTTGTATAGGTGTATATAAAATAAAAGATATAGTTTTATCACCAAGCAAATTACCCTTGTAAGCCAGATGGCTCTGAACACTTTCTAATGCAGTATTCCTGTCATGCAGCTGATTTAACAGGAGCGCCTGTAGTGCAATGAATAGTCTACACCCTTCCCCCAACTGCAACCCACCCTCAGAAAACCACTCCTTGGATTGGCTAGGTCGCCACACAAACCAATAACTTGCACACAATCCATTGCCAGATCTCTTTCCACACTTCATATGCCTTTACTATATAATCTAACCAATGTTCATTAACACCTGCAGCATGTTTATTCCACATTTCCACAACCCAGTGAGTATGCTACAAATCTCTCGCTTCAGTAGCTTAGTCATTAACAGGGAGTGATAAAGGTACTGCACTAGATCTGCTTTTATTGTGTAGTAGACATCTGTATGTGCTGTGAAGCCCATTGATCTATTATTGATTTGATTTATATTTAATACATTTCCCCTTCAAGAAAAAAAAATTACAAATAGAAATGGTTTGCAGATAGATCCACTTTCATTATATTTTATACAGAAAAGACATTACTCAAGTAAACTGCACGTTGTAGCCCCTCCTTGCCATAAAGACAAACTAGCGTTATGAAGGGCCAAAACGGAGACAATCTAAAATGACAGTAAATTCAGTATTAGCTAGCTAACCTAGCTACTATATTGAAAGGGATTAGACTACGAGTATACAGAAAGTTGTTAATCAGCTGTTAAGAAAATTCAGAGCAATTAAAAGCAACATTTTTAAGTCTAACTCTTGCCTAAAAAGTACATGTATTCTTTTAAGTATGGCTAACAGCTAACCTAGCGTTAGCTATGCAACCAAAATATTCTAGCATGACGTTATCATGTCACCTTAATTAAAAAATACACATCACATACATACATAAACACTATTTATTTAAATCTCTTATTCTTAAAATATCAGAATGTTAACTAATAAAGTGACAGCCATACGTTAATGGTATAAAAACAGCTAGCTATGCTAACTAGCTAACCCAGCTAGCTGCTGTTAGGGGACAGCGGTTGGCAGGAGCCATCGGCGCGCGAGTTCTCTTCCTTCTCTAGCTAGCAGTGCTAACCAGTGTGCTAGCAGGCTGGCACCTGTTTGTGATCGTTTCCCAAGCGCGCTGTAGCAAAAGCTTTGGGCAAAGGAGATATAACGGTTTCTTACCCCCTTTACAAGGAGTTCTGTGTTGACTGTGCTGTGCCCGGTAGCCTTCAATTACCTCCCATTCTCCGTTGTCTCGCTTAATGGGAAAAGATACACTCAGTACATGGTTGCAAGGCTTGATGATCCTGAGAATTCCCCGCACCCGGTGTCTCTTCTGCTCTGGCGTTTCCCTTGTCTTCAGATCTTCAACCAGCTTGTTCTCCACTATTGCGGCACCACGGTCAAAGAAGCCCTCCACCATTCTGAAGAAATTGGGATCATCATCTTTATCCGTCGCATCGCTGTAATGACGAACCCTCATTAAAGATGAGGAAGCCGGCAGTGCAGACTCGACACATCCTGAAGCCAGAGCACTACCCGCTCCACGAGTGAGAAGCTCTCCGAGATACCTGTACATTTTCGACAGGGAAAATTGGTTTTCTCTGTGATGGAAGAAAAGCGATGACACGAGTGCCAGTGATGTGCGCACGGAAAACGAAAGAAGGGACAAACGAACGAGACCGCGCAACCTCAGTACGCCTCTTTCAGCACCAGAGTGACAGCTCTCGTGCCGTCCCCTTCGCTTTAAAGGGCAGCGCGCTACGTTGTAAGTTGAACTAGCACGCGCAGCACGCAGCAGGAAGATCGCCAAAGGGGCAAGTCTCTGCGAGGGGGCGGATCTGGCGCAGAGATTTGAATAAACGTACGCTTGTAAATTAAAAAAAGGAAGCATTATAGTATAAATATAGAATAAACTGAGAATTCAGTGTGCTTTTATGAAATATAGTTTGAGTTGCGCTTTAGTTTAATTTGAAATATTATAACTTGTTGGTTACATACGTTAGGATATTTGTTTTGTTCCATGTTTTAGCAAGCTAGCTA
Organism: Electrophorus electricus; assembly: GCF_041902795.1. NCBI lineage: Eukaryota > Metazoa > Chordata > Actinopteri > Gymnotiformes > Gymnotidae > Electrophorus > Electrophorus electricus. Next base: position 10,010,932 of record NC_137511.1, on the reverse strand, counting down.
GCGTTAGCTAGGTTAGGTAAATTTGCAAGACAGTATTACATTTCTTAGGATTTCACTCGCAATCTCTCATTCACTGGTCCTAGCATTTCTGCTACATGGATCGCAACCTAATGTCTGTGACAAGTGGAGACTTGTTTTTGTATAATTTTATTGATTCTGCCATCCAATGCAACGTTTAATTTCCCTCTTTCGGTGTGGTCACAATTATCCTGGCTCAGGCCATATCATGCGCATTGTTGGTAGGACCAAGTTTTCAATCTTGTTTTGAGAGGCTTAGGTACATCAAGGTAAAACTTATTTACAGTTGCACATGTGCAGATAAGAGCACCAGCTTTTCTTGAGCAGGAATTCTGCATTCCACGTCTTTCACATTCTGATGTCACAGTCCCCTTCAGGTCAAAGTGTTGCGTGGCTGAGGAGCTATGCTGATCAAAGCATCCAATTTCTATTAGTTATTCAATGTTAATGATTTAATCCATCCAGTTTGTTAGACAAGACCTTTACCCACTACTTATCTGTCAAATCCAGCCTAACCATATGGCTCTTCTAACCTAAAAAACACAAAAGGCATACACCCTGTAAGATAATACCTAATGAACTATAACTGATCAGAGTAATTTATAATTGACAGTTGTCTGGGTGAAACTCTAAGAATAATTGTATTTTGCCATGCTGACCACGGATTTTTGCACTGACCCAACGTTGTCCCATGGACTCTGCACAGGAGATAAGATAAGCATGTAACCTTGGAGAATCACAGACCCAAAGACATCATCATGCGTTGGTTTCACACACAGAACAGAATAACAGCAATACCAAGTCAACATCAGCAATTTGACCTGTAAAGACTGGTTCTGGTTCTGCATTGCTAGTACTCCCACTAACAGGAGGTTTTATTTCATTTTCTCTGTCACATTTTTAACATTGAAAGTTATGGATGATCAGCCGTAAATACAACTAGGTGCAAAAATACTTGTCTTTTAAAAGCGTCACAAAGCTGTAGAAACGTTTGGTCATTTTAATTGCAACTCCTGCATGCTAATTCTATGTAATAGTGTGCACTGAGCAAAGACATTGTTAGGTGTAGTAAACAAGTACTGGCCTTTTTCATCTGTTCTTGTGGTTAAAGATTATAGCTTGAGTAAAAGAGCAAAATGTCAATTTGAGAAATTTCTTCCCTCCTGGATAATCCACTGTGAGTGGTATTAATAAAATGAATTATAGGATAAACTAAAATGGAGATTGCGAGCCATGCCCTGTTGTCCAACATCAGTGTCTGACTTCACAAATGCTATTCTGGATGAATGGTCAAAACGTCCCACAGACCCACTCCAAAATCTTGTAGAAAGCCTTCCTAGAAGAGTAGAAGCTGGTATAGCCGCAAAGGGTGGACCAGCTTCACTAACACCGATGGATTTAGATTGGAATGTCATACAAGCTTCTGTAGGTGGAATGTGTGGGTGTCCCAATACTTTTGTCCATATATATATGGGCTTATTGGTTAATGTTTGCAAATGAAGATGAGGGAGTTGAATGATATTCTTCCCTTTTGCATTCTTTCATACCCCACTGAACCAAGGGAGAGCCATAAGGACAAATCTGGCTTCTTTCGCCTTTAGCTCTAATACTAATGCCTTTATGGTTATACTCATGTAGACCACCTCAATCAGGGTGCCATGTGAGGGTGAGCTTAGGTGTAATGAAAGAGCTGAGCTGGCTTTACAATACCTTATGTTCATTACTCTTTAATTCACTATAACATATTACATTGGTTTATCATTAATACGTAGTCAATTTGTCAATATTTTATTTGCAATAAAATATGGGAATGCATTAGAATGCATTAGAATGAAGTTTCTGAAATAACCTTTTCTAATTTAAAAAGGCTTTAAGAACATAATTTCTTTTGATTAACAAATTGCAGTCTGTAATAAAAGACAAACACCCCCAGCCTGGCTGGGTCTTTCTTGTCTATGTTGCTTTCTTGCTCAGTGACTTCTGTGCAATCATTAATCATGGTCATGTTTCAAAGAGGGGAGTGAAAACACATCATTGGCTTACACACAGACACACCCGCCATGTGGTTGGTTCAGCTGGGGAGGTGGGGAGACTGTAAATCACTGGAGACTTGTTTTGTAGGATCATTCAAGTAAGATGCTGCCATCTGTTTCAGACAGATACTAAATGAAGACACCTTGAAAATACTTTCACTAGTATATTTTCTGTATAGTGTGATCCTCACTCAACATTTATTAAAGATTTAAAACATTCAATCATTTTTTAAAATGAAAAAGTAAAAAAAAAAAAACCCACATGAATGTTTGCTGAAACACAAGCAAGCCCCCCCAATGTCTATCCCTTGACAAGCACTAAATAAATGTAAAATGTAAAAATTCAGTTTGTTCTCAGAATGTAAGTGTGATTTAGCTATAACCAACAATTGTAGAACTAAGTTGCTCTATACCTATAGATTGCTCAATTTATTGCCCGTCATTTATTTGCCGAACCAAGGTACTAGCATAACTGGGAGAAAAAAAAAAAAAAAAAAAAGAGTAACAGAAATATTTAAGGTGACCTCAAGGTCTCTGTCAGACTGGGGGCCTGAACTCAAGGACTTTAAAAAAATAACCCTATCAAAATATTTCCTTGAAAGCACATGCTTAGCAAAAGTTAAGGATGTATGCAATGTGAGAGTGCATCTGTATCTGTGTGTCTCTGTCTATGCATGTGTGTCTTGAGGTGGGGATGGGTGAGAATCCTGGGCCATAGACAGCTCAGTCATTTGATATGCAGTTGGAATTGCATATAGGATATGCCAGTTTCCCACTAGGTGATGGCAGTAGTACTGCACACTTCTTTACAGTAAACACAGCAGAGTGACATCTGTTGAGCAGATTGTCTTACTGTATGGGTCTGTACAACAAGGGAAAAGTCTCAAGTGCCATGAACTTTGAGGCGGCAATAGGCATTCAGATTTGGTACAGTTTATATGTGGATTTAAGGATAATTAAAAATGATCAGTTTTTCACAACATGCTTGTGATTAATTAATGATCAATACTAGGCTACGGATCACACTTTTGTGGTCAGTATTTAATAATGTCAACACTAAGTTCAATAACTTCTATAATAATAACTAATAACTTTTTTATTACATCAAGTTCAGTCACCATTTATTAGATTGTCGCTCAGTGCTCTGAATTGTCACTGTTAAACTGGTTTCATGGTGTGGTGTCAATCATATCGGAAGTTAACTTTTGATCCTTCAGAATTTACTTCTAAAATGTTACAAATTTAAATCGCTTCACTGTTTACGCAGTTCTACCAGGTGGGGGAGCCAAAGAGCTATCAGACGCTCTCAGGTTCCACAGTGTTTCTGTTTCTGCACATTAGCTGCGTGTTTTAGAGATTAATTCAACAACAGTTAATAGGAAATTATGTCAAATATGATGGACTTTAAAAACTAAATTAATAAAAATATTTTACTATGCCCAATTATTGAAATATGAATCCCTCGTCTACTATGCAAGTCAAAAAATGTTTTATGTTTATTTTGCTTTTAGATGTCAAACAAAAACAAATACATACTCACAGATTTATTGTATACACACACACACACACACACACACACAATCACTGACACTTCTAGATATAAAAGTCTTAAATGATAGAGGCCTAAAAGGGAAAGAGTTGAACAAGTTCCCACGAGAAAGCTCCTGTCGTGTGCCTTGATGCCGGAAACTGTGGTCACTGTGGTTTCACTCTGTATATAAAATGCTATGTCTGTCTGATGGAGATAGACAGCATCACAAAGGGCCACAGAGTGCTGATCTCCAGTCAGTTTTAGCCACTTCAGCCCAAATAAGAGCTCAATTTCCTGGGAAGAGCAGTAAAGCATTATCAAGCCCCAATGATCTGCAAATCACATCTCTATCCATGTCACATTCATACTTTTAGTAATATGGTCTGTGTTGGGGCACAGGATGGTCACACTGATAAAGACAGATCAAAAAGTCCCTCTGAGGTCTCAGAGGAAGTTGTACCCAACTGACAGGCTTCTCTTGTATTACACATCTGCCACTGCAAGACAAGGCAAAGCTTTATATAGATCCCTAACTAAAAGCACTGTGGTCTCTGTTTCATACACTTTTGATCATTTGATATTACTGTATTCTTTTTCTGTCTCACTACTTTTAGCAATACATGTTTCATTTTGTCTCACTGGCCATTAAATAAGTATTTTACATTAGAAAGTGCACTGATCATCTAGTTAAGGATTTTGCAGCCTGTGCAGCAGGAAGCAGCAGCAACACTGCAGTATAAAGCCCATTATATCAGCTGTTCCAGTGCTGTGTGCTTGACAGCAAGGTGTAGCAGGCAGCTTCATTTGAAAAGGCTTTGCTTTCTGCCACAGGTAACTGCCATACCAGCACTCAAATCCACTCATTTACCAACAGTAGATAGACATTAACACTTAGGTAATTGTATTATGTAAAAATCCTGTGGGATTCCCAAACACAATCAGTTGCAGCACCTCCTGTCTTGGGCTGAAGTAATATGTTTATGGTTTCCATTTATTGGTCCCGTAAACATATTGATTTTGATTCTGTGTTTATGGAAATTATGCTTTATGTAGGGGGTGAGTGTGTGGGTTCATAGTTATTTAACACATAATAAGGATAAAAACCAGGTTTAGGAAAAGTGCACAAAGTAAAAGTAGAAATAACTTAAAAAGCCTATATATTATAAAAAGAAGCTTGTATAAACTTAAAAAAGGTAAAACATTAGAAATTTATATATACATTTTTGTATTTACATTTTTATTTATATCATTTTTTATTAGTATTTTATTATAACTTGTTAGTTTAACACTACTACAATAGTATTACTATTACAAAGTGAAAGTGTTAAAAAGGTGTGAAAAAGAGTTAAAGTAGTTGTACTAAAAATAATTTCTTGTCAAAATTAAAACTTGCATGTATGCTAAAAGATTATTTATTCAGGTTTCTTGTAGTGAACTTGCTTGTGACAGAGTGCCTTCTGGTTAAGTCAATTCAAATTTAGTGCTTTTTAGTGCTTGTGTTATATAAGTGATCACAAAGCAGCTTTGTAGATGTATGGGTCCTGATTTCAAATAAGCAAGTCAGAGGTAGCAAGGAAAATTCCCTATATAAACCCATTTAAGTTCATAGGTTTTTTTTAATTGTTATTATTATTACAGGCAAATGCACTTTAATGCACTTTTACTTAAGTATCAAAAAGTAAAACATTAGTGTTTTTTTTTTTTCCTCAGATGACTCGGACTTTAAATATAGCACTTTAAGAACTCAAAATAACTAGTTGTTTTCTGTACTGTAAAATGGTACACAAGTACAATAGTGGATTACTATTGTTTTTCAGTTAAATGACCAGCATAGGTAGGACTGGCAAAAGTTTCCTCTAAATAAGCATTCAAAGCTGAACTTATTATGTGATAAGATATAATTTATGGTATAGGAAGCAATTGCAATTGGCATTTCGAGGTACAAAACCCATTTTCCATCTGTTTGTCAAGATACCACATGCTAATCTAATGTTCTTATCTAGGCCTGACGTGTGCATTTATCTTTGGAACCCAAACTTCTGAATCAGATTACTAGAGAAGGTTAGTGAAATATTGCTTTCCATTTGGCTGGAATGCGATTGATATGATTGGCTAGAATGTGATTGATATGTTGACAGTCCTTTCCATGTTCCTTTTAGCCATGGAAAATGGCTGCTAGAGAGACCCTGTGCATTATGGGAGGTTCTTAAAGCCATCTGTATGTTCCGTTGAGGATAAGGCTGCTTGGCTAAGGGCCATGGCTTCCATAAGAAAGGACAACTGTATTTAACCTCAGATGAACACCAATGAGCAAATGAAGCAAGTGCTAATATTTCTGGCAAGGAAAAGGAATGCCTGTTCAAAAATAAAAGAGAACACCTGACAGATACTGGGTGGTTTTCTAAATCATTCAAAGTTAAATGTCATCTAACAACATTTCTTCACAAGCTTTTCTTAGATTCACTTGGCTGCAGAATGTGACCCCAAACAGCACTATCTGTAATACATTCTGATGTAATTTATGTTAAGATCCCTCCACTGAGCCAAAAACAGCTGCTGTATACATACTTCATAATGTCAGCATCTAACAAAATTGCACATTGTTACAGATCACTCTTGAAATATATGCTATTACAAGCACAAACTCATTTTTAGACTTCTTGATCTACTCAGTGACTGACAGTGCCCAAGGCTCTTCTGTTAAAATATCGTGCTTACAGAAAATTTTGTTGATTTGGGTATTTGTATTTGCTGCATGGCACTACATACATTAAGGAATCATGGCATGGTGTTCTGTCAGATTTCTGGGAGCTAGACTCAAAGATGGAGACAGTGGATAACTGGTAATGCTGAAAGAGAAAACATCTATGGATCTATTCAATGTCTAAAAAATGTCTAAATTATCCAGTTTATTCACAGCATTTTACCATAATCTCAAAAAGGAGAAATACATGTTTTATTCTAGTTAACTCTCATTCTGTGCCGTTCTACAGAAAGAACACAGGAAATGCTGATTTTAATAAATATTCAATATTTATGAATAATTATTGAAATATTTAACAGTATAAACACTGTTTAAGGTACATACTCTTTATGGTATATATTGTTTATGGTACAAACTTTATAGTACATATATGTGGTAATTACAGTTTATGGTACATACTATTTATAATACTGTTTATGTACATAATATTTATATATTGTATATCCTGTTTACTGGTGTTTTGCTGAATTAAGCCCACGACACCTTCAGGATTCTCAACGGTGAGGTCTGTGTCCCAGCCTCACCCCCTCCTAGCTCACTTTTAAACCAAGACGCACCTCTATAAAAACGCCATACACTAATGAACACAACCTGAAAAATCCTTGATGGCCTTCCCAGCGATTAAGTTCGTATCCAGCCCCACTGGCACTGTTAATGCCAGTGGCACTCAGTGCCACCAGTCCTACTGCCTGCTCCATGCCACCAGTTCCATCTGGATCTACCACTTGACCCAATGACATGACAACCTTTACCACCCCACCTTTTAATGTGCATTACCCCAGCTAGTCTGTGTGCTTTTTATCCACAACCACTGATAAGTCCTTCACAGCTGCTCTTAATTTACAGCTTCTAATGCTGAACTGCACAAACGATGTGGCAGACTTTGCTACAAATCACCTAACATGTCTCTCTACCGGTCTTGTATGTGCCTTCCACGGCATTCTCTTACCTCAGCCACCAAATCAACGTACTTAAACTTTTTCCCTTCAAAAGCTTAAACCACTGCGTCCTCAAATGGAATTTTGTATTAACAATCGGTTTATTTTGAGAGTACAACACTATGTCTGGCCTCAGTGTAGTTAATGCAATACACTGTGACCTGTAGGTTTTTTTGTTTGTTTGTTTTTAATTTACATTCACAAGCAATTTCCAATCTCACGCTTCACCCCATCTACCAAAATTTATAGCCTGCGCTCGCACACGCTGCCATTCTCGCATAGACTTAATCACTTTATTAGTAATACCACTCAGCAACGTGTCACGCTCTAGGCGCTTATTTTCAAAACAACATGCTGACATGCTAAGCACTTGATTTTGTCTCCTGATATGTTTTAACATGCTAATCCCTTGATTTACACTTCGGGTCTTCACCTGCCTAATGTCCAACGTTTTCCAGAGCTGGAAGGATGTCTTACATTGCTCTAAGCAAAAAATTAATGCAACTCCCATCCATTGCCCACCGCTCTTGCCAGGTGATTATCATTTTCTCCACAGTTTCCTTGCGACACTACTTCTGCACAATGCTCATCTTCTTCCTCCTCATGAATAAAGATAGCCATCATTTGCCTTTCTGGCGATGCGGCCTTATTAAATGCATTTTAGGAATGCTTAAATGCTTTCCCACATTGCACCTGTCCACTGATGTTCTGTAACTCTAACGATCTCTTAGTTTACCGCACCACTGCACTGGTACCACTGGATTTATCACCGCATCCTTCGGTCCTAACAAAATAATCATGCAATTCACTTTAGCACATTTAAATTCCACATCTAAGCTTGTCAGTGGTAGCTCCAGCTCTCCTTTCCCATAACATGATATACTACTTAAACATTGCGGCATCCATAGCCAATTCCATATAAATTTATTCATAATCCATTCCAGTCGCTCTACTACTATAATTGGGACTTCATACACCATCAATGGCCATCTAATATGAAGCATCACAATTTCTATTTACCTGATAGATGTGTTTCTCAATGTTCTGTCTTTAGCCCCACAACCTGAACTACCTAAACTTTTAACTGGTATCTCTGGTATAGATGGTATCACTTCATCTAATATGAAATTTTAATACACAGACTTGCTAGGTTTAACCATCATCTTTGCCTACCCAAGATAATTTATCTTCCCTAGTAACTGCCAGGTACACCACACAGTCAGCATTGTCATATCATCCATGTATGCCCTAATTGGAGGTAGCTGGAAGCCGTCCTGTAGCCTCACCCCACCTACAACCCTAGTTATTGCCTCAATTACCATTGTAAATGCTAATGGTGAAATGGTGCAACCAGCCATTATGTCCATTTCCAATCTCTGCCGGGACTTATAGGCCGAAACTGTTCTATACAGATGGAATTCTTTTATTTTGCACAATGAATCCCCCCACTTCTCCACTCTTTTGGAATAAACCCTTTCTTCCAGACTGTGATCATCTTCCACAAAAACCTCCAAGTCTTCAGGGGCATTTTTACATGCCAGATATGGCACACCCTGCTGCAGAACCTGCCTTTCCACAACACACCACATCTTGTACCTCACTCTACTTTGATTGACTAACATCCGTTTTCCACACTATTTCACCCACTGGTGGAATATCTATTGGCAACTCCATCCAACCTTCTCCTTATCCTTAAACCCTCAAAATATTCCTAATTCCTTTTTACCAATTTTTAAACTCTCCAATTTCTCCTTAACAAATAAGGTATTAATTGAGAAATATTCCTAAAGAAGGCTGCTCTAGCACACTTCTTCCTCAATACCTCTGCTCTCCTCAACACCACCAGCCTATTCTTCAACTCTTTCTGTAACATGTGCATAACCTCTTTCCTCCTCCACTAGAAGCCTCCATTGCTTTCTAAAAATCTTAATTCCTGATTCAGCTTACCTATTTCTACTTGCCCTTGTGCTCCTTGATCCAAGTGCCTCCTCGTCTTGACTCCTCAGACCTCTCACTGATATCTTCTTCCATCCACACACACACACACACACACACACACACACACACACACACACACACACACACACACCTGCAATCTCTTTCCCTCTCCTATCATCACAGTTGCCCTGTATAGCTCCTTTTTGTAGTCAAGACCGTTCCAGTGTCTGTAGCCATGTGACCCTCCTGTGAGTCATGTTCCACCCATGCTTTTGCAGACTCTTGGGAGTATTGCCTCTGTCTGTTTCAACATAGCTTTTGATGGGTTGCATCCACATGTTTGAACAAACAAAGGATGCTGCTGCCATGATTTGCTAGCCCATGAGTTGACAGACAGACTTCTGTCTATTCCCCCTTGTCAGCTGTCTCACCAAGATGCCACAAAGTCTTTCCCCTGTTGTCAACAACCAGCCAGATGCTTGCAGATAAAATTAACTAGTATTGTTTTACTGATTACAGAGCAAACCAAAAATATTGTTAGAACACAGACAAGAGTTAAAAGAGCAGTCCCTGATAGGTGGATGATGGTTAGGTGAGCTCCCTTTGATTATCCAGGGGATACTTAAGGGAACTGAATTCCTGAACTGCAGAACCAGGAGGTAGCATGACAGTAACCAACAACCAACCCTTCCCCCCTTGGACTGGCCGAGAGATGAGGATGGTTGCAACAAAAATCATCCCTTGCATGGATGATCCCTTGCAACCAAGTGCGAAGCCCAAGGACCACTGCTTGCTGAATCACTGGAAACCACCCCTGACTTCCAGCCCCTTGGATAAGGGGCTGGCTTCTCCTGTGAATATCAGCTATCAATCCTAGATCCAAAGGATCTCCACATGCCACCTGGAGTCCAGCAGCTGGTGCACCACATAGATAGGGGCCCCATCAGTCTCCACAGGAGGTGGCTGTGTCCCCTCCAGTGTGACCTCATCTAGTGGACCTGGAACCAAAGGCTTCAACAGAGATACATGAAATGAGTAATAGACCCGATACTGAGAAAGTAGGTCCAGCTGGTCGTGACTTTATTAACCCTTCCTTGGACTTTAAACAGGCTGATGTATCTGGGGCAGAGCTTCATTCCACAAGTCCCCTCTACAAGCCTTACTCAGTCCTTGGCTGGTAGGAGGATATTTCTCCTTGTTTCTCCAGTACCCTCTAGCATTGATGAATCTCCTCCCAGACTCTCTCACTGTGTTGTATCCAGTTGTCTATCCGAATTATTGAAATGATTTTGTACGAATTTGGCCCCCACAGGAGAAATTGAGACCAGGATATTATAGCAAAATATTTTTTAGGAACTTTCTGAGTTCCTGGTTGTCCCTTTCACATTGCCTGTTAGATTGACGGTAATGTTAACCTGATGTGAGGCTCATGGACATTCCTATGTGCTCGGAAAAAGGTGGACCACAGTTACAAAATCCATGGCTATGTGAGGCCATAGGCGGATAGGTACAGGTAAAGGCAGGAATATACCTGAGGGCAATGTCTTATGAGTCTTACATTGGGATGAACAGAACAGGAGAAAGCAAAGTAATGGTAGGAAATCAACTTTTGTGTGTGACTCCCAGGGTGACCAAATGCGGGGGACAAGTTGGCCTCAGTTGCGGAAATGGCCAAGGACATAGATTTTTTTTTCCCAAGGGACACTGATCAGGCACCACCACATGCTCCAAAGCCCTCTTTATCTCTTCATGGAACTGCCAAACGATGGAAGACATAGTAACACTGGGAGAAGTATGTTTTCATGTTCCTGACTCCTCACTATCCTGGAACATATGAGATGTTTCACTATCCTTAAAGTATTTGCCTTGGAGTTGTGAGAGCTAAGGCAAAACACGATACTGAACTGAAACCGAGAGAAGAACAGGGACCAAAATACTTGACAGGGATTCAACCATTTAGCGGTTCAGGGGTACTCGACTTTCTTGTGGTCGGTCAGAAACAAAAAGGGATGGTCAGCCTCTTCTAACCAATGCCTCAATTGGACAGAGCCAATTTTAAGGCCAGGAGTTCACAATCTTCTATCCGACATTTCCTTTCTGCAGGCATGAGCTTGTGTGAGTATAAGGTCACAAGATGCATCTTACTGGGATTCCTGGTTTGTTGGGGCTTTATCAGATGAGTAGATTATAATGTCATCATTGTAGGCTATTACATAACTCTCGATCATGTCTCTTAGTCATTAATTAAGGCCTGGAAGATAGAGAGGGTGTTGATGAGGTCAAATAGCATAAGTCTATTCATAGTGCCCCCTAGTGGTCACAAAAGCTGTTTTCCATTTGTCTCCCTCTTTGATATGAACTAAATTGTATGTACTCCCAAGGTCAAGTGTAGCAAATAGCTTAGCATGACATAGCTGTTCTAAGTTGACCAGAATGAGAGGAAGAAGGTATGCATAATTTTTGGTGATCTGGTTCAGTCCCAGGTAATCTACACAATGAGGGAACCCCCCCATCTTTCTTCTTAACAAAGAAGAAACCAGAGGCTGCGGCTGATTTGGCAGTGTGCATAAAACCCTGAGCTAATGTTTGCTGGATATAGGTATAGGATATAGGCTGCATAGCTCATTCCTCCTCCTGGGTTATGGGGGTACACCTGTGATTTGGATAGTGTAGCATTATCTACTAGGTCAACAGCACAGTCATATGGATGGAGGGGAGGGACCTGGGTGACACTGCATTAGCTATAAACCTCCTGGAGTTCAGCATACTTGTGGGAATAAAAACCTTGTCTTCAGCCGTAGCCGTTGTGGAGAGTAGCTACAAACAGTTTTGGCAACAGAAACATGACCCATACAGCAACTCCTGGTCGGACCTGGAAATGAGGGGATTATGTTTTTCTAGCCATGGCAATTCGAAAATCAGAGAATTCAGATGAGTTAAGGATTAAAAATGCAATGTAAGGGGCCTAGAATGCAGGTTAGCCAGAACAGCCATTAACGGTCAGAATTAACTAGTGTTGTTTTCTTGATTACAGGGCACACACAAAAACGACAGAACACAGGCAAGGGTCAAAACAGGTATAGAACGACAGATAAACCAGGCAACAATCCAAAGAGAAAATCCCCCCCAAAACTTAAAAAAGAACAGGGGCATAAACACAAGAGAATACAATGAAATAACACTTGGTATGCACTGACTTTGTAATGGGGCAATACTTCAAAATAAGGATAGGGAAATAAACAGTTTATATAGAGTATGTAGAATTGTGAAATGTGTAATATTTAGGGAATGATAATCTGGAGAGCAGTACCTGATAGGTGGATGATGATAAGGTGAACACCCCTTGATTATTCAGGGGATTCTGGGAACTGAAGTACTGAGCTGCAGAACCAGTTGGCAGCATAACATGTATTTTCTTTATAACTATTTTAATGATCTTTTTTTTTTTTTTTTTACACTAAATTATTTGCCTCTATTGCAGCATCCTGGCTGATGGAGAGAGATGAAAGGAAGACAGGAAGGCTCTTGTGATTAATATATCCTATAAATCCTCTAAATCATTTTTTGGCATGAGTAAAAAAATCTTTTAACTCCCAATTGTAGTCATTAATCATATTCATAATCAATTATTTAGATTAAAATGTGCACACACCTTTTTGTCTAATATACTTTAATAATCAGTTATATAGTTTTATGTGTTTCCCATACAAGTTCCAAAAAGTATAGGTATACAATAATCCATTTTCATAAATGTATTACAGAAATAAAACTTTTTTAAAAATCAGTGAAAATAATATAAGGCTTCAAAAGTTGATCAATACATATTATTTTCAGAGGACAAATACTCTCATTATAGCATAATGCAATTCTCCCCTGAAATGTAATAATAATAATAATAATAATAATAATAATAATAATAACATCAAAAGAAAGAGAGAGAAGGAAAAACATATATGCGTTTATGCATGGTTTGGTATTTTTTATACCTGCCAAGAGTGCAGTATCTCATGATATGCATTTAGTGTTTTCTTACATCCTGCACCTAACCAAACCCTTTCAAGCCTGTGAACTTGAAAAGGCTTGTAACTTTCTGGCAAAGTATCAGGCCTTAGCTTGCTAAAGGGGTAAAACCTCAGCTGGGTGATGATACACTACATGGGGTATTGCAGCAGTTTCGTTGTGCTACTTTCACTGAATCTCAGAATCAAAG